>NW_024757901.1:0-300000 GCF_910596095.1 Thunnus maccoyii | reverse complement strand
GCTCCGTATTAAAACTGTAATGGACCTGCCATGAGGGTGGAGCAAACTCCATTTCCAAGAATGCTTTGCGATTTTCACACCTCAGCAGGGAGCAGTCAATATCGGTCCCTCATTGGCGGAGACGCTCCTGCACAGCGGAGCGTCCTGAGGACGCAGCCATGACATCACCACCCCTTTATAAGCGAGCACGCCCGAAATATACGTCTTTCCCATGTCACTGAGCTAGGGTTAACTCCTGTTCCCCTGTGAGTTAGCTTGACTACCCCACGAACATGTTTTCCCCTCATCGAAGACTCCCCTCGTCGGACGAGACGAGACTTTGCCCGTGTTCACCCGAACACATTCCTGGACCCGAGAGAGACTGCTGCTGCAACCAGCGTCCTCAAATTCCCCCGGAGAAAGAGGAAATGAAGTTACTTCGGGATAACGTGGACCGGCTCTGCCCTGCGCGTCTTCGCCGAGTCATCTCTGCTGTTCTCTCCGCCACTCCACTCAGAGCCAGCTGCCGTGTTTTCGCCGACCTGTTTTACCTTGATGGTCACGGTGTTTTTTCCGCAGGTTACACTTCACTCAGCTGGCCGACAGACCCGCTGATTCTCTCCGCTTTAACCTAAATAGCAATTCGGGACTCGGTGCTCCGTTTGGATCTAAACAGAGAGCCGGGGTTAGCTGAGAGGCTAGCAGAGGCTAACTGGTTGTGCTTCTTTCGGTCATGCTGCAGTTAACGCTCCGCTGCTGCCTGTTTGCTGCCTGTTAGTTGTGTTCACCACGCTTGACTATTTTGTGTTTGTCCCGCTCGGGACTACTGTGTTTGTGCTGCCGTGAGTGAGAAAGTAAACTGATTTGTCGATCTTAAACCAGACAACGTGCGTTACAGACTGCCGTCCATACGTGCGCTCTCTGTGGAAAAAGAACCGCTTCTCTCTCTCTCACGATCGCTCTCCCTCCTCCCTCTCTTGTGACTAACACCATACTCACGCGCGCACAGATACACGCACCGACATCGTTTTGCACATCTGATGGTCAGATAACGTCGGACAAAAGTGTCCAACCTGCAAGTGTCCAACCCTGTGCAAAGCTGTTTGTGTTTTGTTTGGTAGAATTAGATTTTAGAATAGCTGTTTATTGAATGAAGCATTTGTTAACTTTGTTAATTTTGCTAAGTTTCATAAACACTGTTATATCTTTAAAGAGAAGTTCTTTAGTCATTATTGGTAACATATTGTGAAAAGTGGCTGATTGAAGGAGTCAGAGCTCGAATTCAACCCTTCTTTGTTCACCCTTGACTGATTATCTCTCAGATATGAACATTCTAGGTGAACTCCCATTTATGAGACTACCTTGCTCGGTTATTGGCCCCGGTTTCGGGGTGGTGCTTCGTATCTGTTAGTTCATATTAATAATTCTGTTAATTGTTATAATTAATTATTATTGATAATTGATAATTATAGCAAATAATTAACTGTGTTCTTCGCAGATTCCTACAGTTGGTACCTGAATTACTGATTAAGGTTAACAATATTTTGATGTCATAATTCATAATTGTCTGTGAACGGAGGGGTGGGCTCACAGAGAGACACTGGTTAGTATTGTGTGTAAAAAGACTCTCACACTGATCATCTCCAAACGCTTTCTTGGTTCCCACAAGCTCAACTGACTGCGCCGCGGCCCGCTGTGCGCAAGGGCGCGAAGGCCCGTCCAACGCTGCTTGCAGCTTTAATTATTATTATTCTTTATTATTACGCCACTTTAACTCTAAATTTGACCCCCTAAACATGCTCAAAAACTCACCAAATTTGGCACGCACATCAGGAATGGTGAAAAATTTGATAAAATGTAAAAATTAAACCCCAAAGTGCCAAAATGTGCTCTCTAGCGCCACCTATGTATCTAAAACGGCCACCACGGCCCGTAGGAATGTCGTAGAGAGATCGAACCAAAACCCAATTATTCGTCTCATCAAGACCTACAAATCATACGCTGACACCCCTGACCTAAATCCAACAGGAAATCTGTAATGTCAATTTCAAAGTATGATTTTTTGCCAATTTTGGACCTTGAATAAACGCTATCTCCTCCTAGGGCGTTAATGGTATCGGCTTCAAACTTTAATACAGAACTTATCACACTGTGTTGAGCAAAAGTTATTAAAAACTTTGTAATAACTCGAACGGTTTAGATTTAGTAAGCCCTGAAAGTTGGAGTGCGACATTACACCTTACAATGTAAACCAATGGGGAGGCAAATTCTGGGCATGGACTTTGTGCCAAACTGGGGCATCTGGCGTCTAAACTATAAGTCCCACCACTTTCAAACCTGTATCAATGGATTCGCGACGAAAATTCCTACAAAAAAATGATATTTTTATGTAGGATTTGGCCAAAGTTATGGGATTTATGAGGATTTTTCACAAGAAGATCACTTTGAAATCTTTCCTTCCAACTGTGAGGGAGAGAGAGAGAATGGGAGGGGGGGGATGGGTAAAGTAAACATCTGCCTGTGACAGAAGCCCTTGGACTGCACCACACTCCACTTACTTAGTGCTTTCACACATGTGACAGCAGTGTTCAATCCTTACTTCTTTTCAAGGAGCGCATGTGCTCCTAAATGAAAGAAATTAGGAGCATACATATAACTTTAGGAGCACACTGAAAAATGTTCAAGTAAGAGTTTCTTACAGAAAACAATTCATTTCATACATATTTACAATTTATCACATACATATTTAAACTCTGTGTGTGTGTGTGTGTGTGTATGTAAATCACAATTAGCTGTTTTTAGGGGTGCTTGTTTATGGCAAAAATTATAATCACAATCAGTTTTGTTCAATATTGAGATCATGATTATTTAACATGATTACTTTTTGACTGTCATCTTCTGCAATTGCTGTTGTTCATACATGCACATATTTTTTCTAACTTGGCTGAGGAGACTATTACACATCTAATCATATATTGTAGTAATGATTAAGAAAAAGTATAGCCTATATGAGGGAAAAACTCAGGAAGGCTGGAGCTCCGGAGCTCCGTATTAAAACTGTAATGGACCTGCCATGAGGGTGGAGCAAACTCCATTTCCAAGAATGCTTTGCGATTTTCACACCTCAGCAGGGAGCAGTCAATATCGGTCCCTCATTGGCGGAGACGCTCCTGCACAGCGGAGCGTCCTGAGGACGCAGCCATGACATCACCACCCCTTTATAAGCGAGCACGCCCGAAATATACGTCTTTCCCATGTCACTGAGCTAGGGTTAACTCCTGTTCCCCTGTGAGTTAGCTTGACTACCCCACGAACATGTTTTCCCCTCATCGAAGACTCCCCTCGTCGGACGAGACGAGACTTTGCCCGTGTTCACCCGAACACATTCCTGGACCCGAGAGAGACTGCTGCTGCAACCAGCGTCCTCAAATTCCCCCGGAGAAAGAGGAAATGAAGTTACTTCGGGATAACGTGGACCGGCTCTGCCCTGCGCGTCTTCGCCGAGTCATCTCTGCTGTTCTCTCCGCCACTCCACTCAGAGCCAGCTGCCGTGTTTTCGCCGACCTGTTTTACCTTGATGGTCACGGTGTTTTTTCCGCAGGTTACACTTCACTCAGCTGGCCGACAGACCCGCTGATTCTCTCCGCTTTAACCTAAATAGCAATTCGGGACTCGGTGCTCCGTTTGGATCTAAACAGAGAGCCGGGGTTAGCTGAGAGGCTAGCAGAGGCTAACTGGTTGTGCTTCTTTCGGTCATGCTGCAGTTAACGCTCCGCTGCTGCCTGTTTGCTGCCTGTTAGTTGTGTTCACCACGCTTGACTATTTTGTGTTTGTCCCGCTCGGGACTACTGTGTTTGTGCTGCCGTGAGTGAGAAAGTAAACTGATTTGTCGATCTTAAACCAGACAACGTGCGTTACAGACTGCCGTCCATACGTGCGCTCTCTGTGGAAAAAGAACCGCTTCTCTCTCTCTCACGATCGCTCTCCCTCCTCCCTCTCTTGTGACTAACACCATACTCACGCGCGCACAGATACACGCACCGACATCGTTTTGCACATCTGATGGTCAGATAACGTCGGACAAAAGTGTCCAACCTGCAAGTGTCCAACCCTGTGCAAAGCTGTTTGTGTTTTGTTTGGTAGAATTAGATTTTAGAATAGCTGTTTATTGAATGAAGCATTTGTTAACTTTGTTAATTTTGCTAAGTTTCATAAACACTGTTATATCTTTAAAGAGAAGTTCTTTAGTCATTATTGGTAACATATTGTGAAAAGTGGCTGATTGAAGGAGTCAGAGCTCGAATTCAACCCTTCTTTGTTCACCCTTGACTGATTATCTCTCAGATATGAACATTCTAGGTGAACTCCCATTTATGAGACTACCTTGCTCGGTTATTGGCCCCGGTTTCGGGGTGGTGCTTCGTATCTGTTAGTTCATATTAATAATTCTGTTAATTGTTATAATTAATTATTATTGATAATTGATAATTATAGCAAATAATTAACTGTGTTCTTCGCAGATTCCTACAGTTGGTACCTGAATTACTGATTAAGGTTAACAATATTTTGATGTCATAATTCATAATTGTCTGTGAACGGAGGGGTGGGCTCACAGAGAGACACTGGTTAGTATTGTGTGTAAAAAGACTCTCACACTGATCATCTCCAAACGCTTTCTTGGTTCCCACAAGCTCAACTGACTGCGCCGCGGCCCGCTGTGCGCAAGGGCGCGAAGGCCCGTCCAACGCTGCTTGCAGCTTTAATTAGGGCCTGAGCCCAAAGGGCGAAGACCCTATTGTTTTTCGTGTGTTTGTTTCTTTCTTTATTATTACGCCACTTTAACTCTAAATGTGACCCCCTAAACATGCTCAAAAACTCACCAAATTTGGCACGCACATCAGGAATGGTGAAAAATTTGATAAAATGTAAAAATTAAACCCCAAAGTGCCAAAATGTGCTCTCTAGCGCCACCTATGTATCTAAAACGGCCGCCACGGCCCGTAGGAATGTCGTAGAGAGATCGAACCAAAACTCAATTATTCGTCTCATCAAGACCTACAAATCATACGCTGACACCCCTGACCTAAATCCAACAGGAAATCTGCAATGTCCATTTCAAAGTATGATTTTTTGCCAATTTTGGACCTTGAATAAACGCTATCTCCTCCTAGGGCGTTAATGGTATCGGCCTCAAACTTTAATACATGACTTATCACACTGTGTTGAGCAAAAGTTATTAAAAACTTTGTAATAACTCGAACGGTTTAGATTTAGTAAGCCCTGAAAGTTGGAGTGCGACATTACACCTTACAATGTAAACCAATGGGGAGGCAAATTCTGGGCATGGCCTTTGTGCCAAACTGGGGCATCTGGCGTCTAAACTATAAGTCCGACCACTTTCAAACCTGTATCAATGGATTCGCGACGAAAATTCCTACAAAAAAATGATATTTTTATGTAGGATTTGGCCAAAGTTATGGGATTTATGAGGATTTTTCACAAGAAGATCACTTTGAAATCTTTCCTTTCAACTGTGAGGGAGAGAGAGAGAATGGGAGGGGGGGGATGGGTAAAGTAAACATCTACTGCCTGTGACAGAAGCCCTTGGACTGCACCACACTCCAGTTACTTAATGCTTCTACATATCTGACAGCAGTGTTCAATCCTTACTTTTTTTCAAGGAGTACATGTGCTCCTAAACGACAGAAATTAGGAGCATACATATAACTTTAGGAGCACACTGAAAAATGTTCAAGTAAGAGTTTCTTTAAGAAAACAATTCATTACATACATATTTACAATTGATCACATACATATTTAAACTCTGTGTGTGTGTGTGTGTGTGTGTGTGTGTGTGTGTGTGTGTGTGTGTGTGTATGTAAATCACAATTTGCTGTTTTTAGGGGTGCTTGATTATGGCAAAAATTATAATCACAATCATTTTTGTTCAATATTGAGATCATGATTATTTAACATGATTACTTTTTGACTGTCATCTTCTCCAATTGCTGTTGTTCATACATGCACATATTTTTTCTAACTTGGCTGAGGAGACTATTACATATGTAATCATATATTGTAGTAATGATTAAGAAAAACTATAGCCTATATGAGGGAAAAACTCAGGAAGGCTGGAGTTCCGGAGCTCCGTATTAAAACTGTAATGGACCTGCCATGAGGGTGGAGCAAACTCCATTTCCAAGGATGCTTTGCGATTTTCACACTTCAGCAGGGTGCAGTCAACATCGGTCCCTCATTGGCGGAGACGCTCCTGCACAGCGGAGCGTCCTGAGGACGCAGCCATGACATCACCACCCCTTTATAAGCGAGCACGCCCAAACTACACGTCTTTCCCATGTCACTGAGCTAGGGGTAACTCCTGTTCCCCTGTGAGTTAGCTTGACTACCCCACGAACATGTTTTCCCCTCATCGAAGACTCCCCTCGTCGGACGAGACGAGACTTTGCCCGTGTTCACCCGAACACATTCCTGGACCCGAGAGAGACCGCTGCTGCAACCAGCGTCCTCAAATTCCCCCGAGAAAGAGGAAATGAAGTTACTTCGGGATAACGTGGACCGGCTCTGCCCTGCGCGTCTTCGCCGAGTCATCTCTGCTGTTCTCTCCGCCACTCCACTCAGAGCCAGCTGCCGTGTTTTCGCCGACCTGTTTTACCTTGATGGGCACGGTGTTTTTTCCGCAGGTTTCACTTCACTCAGCTGGCCGACAGACCCGCTGATTCTCTCCGCTTTAACCTAAATAGCAATTCGGGACTCGGTGCTCCGTTTGGATCTAAACAGAGAGCCGGGGTTAGCTGAGAGGCTAGCAGAGGCTAACTGGTTGTGCTTCTTTCGGTCATGCTGCAGTTAACGCTCCGCTGCTGCCTGTTTGCTGCCTGTTAGTTGTGTTCACCACGCTTGACTATTTTGTGTTTGTCCCGCTCGGGACTACTGTGTTTGTGCTGCCGTGAGTGAGAAAGTAAACTGATTTGTCGATCTTAAACCAGACAACGTGCGTTACAGACTGCCGTCCATACGTGCGCTCTCTGTGGAAAAAGAACCGCTTCTCTCTCTCTCACGATCGCTCTCCCTCCTCCCTCTCTTGTGACTAACACCATACTCACGCGCGCACAGATACACGCACCGACATCGTTTTGCACATCTGATGGTCAGATAACGTCGGACAAAAGTGTCCAACCTGCAAGTGTCCAACCCTGTGCAAAGCTGTTTGTGTTTTGTTTGGTAGAATTAGATTTTAGAATAGCTATTTATTGAATGAAGCATTTGTTAACTTTGTTAATTTTGCTAAGTTTCATAAACACTGTTATATCTTTAAAGAGAAGTTCTTTAGTCATTATTGGTAACATATTGTGAAAAGTGGCTGATTGAAGGAGTCAGAGCTCGAATTCAACCCTTCTTTGTTCACCCTTGACTGATTATCTCTCAGATATTAACATTCTAGGTGAACTCCCATTTATGAGACTACCTTGCTCGGTTATTGGCCCCGGTTTCGGGGTGGTGCTTCGTATCTGTTAGTTCATATTAATAATTCTGTTAATTGTTATAATTAATTATTATTGATAATTGATAATTATAGCAAATAATTAACTGTGTTCTTCGCAGATTCCTACAGTTGGTACCTGAATTACTGATTAAGGTTAACAATATTTTGATGTCATAATTCATAATTGTCTGTGAACGGAGGGGTGGGCTCACAGAGAGACACTGGTTAGTATTGTGTGTAAAAAGACTCTCACACTGATCATCTCCAAACGTTTTCTTGGTTCCCACAAGCTCAACTGACTGCGCCGCGGCCCGCTGTGCGCAAGGGCGCGAAGGCCCGTTCAACGCTGCTTGCAGCTTTAATTAGGGCCTGAGCCCAAAGGGCGAAGACCCTATTGTTTTTCGTGTGTTTGTTTCTTTCTTTATTATTACGCCACTTTAACTCTAAATTTGACCCCCTAAACATGCTCAAAAACTCACCAAATTTGGCACGCACATCAGGTCTGGTGAAAAATTTGATAAAATGTAAAAATTAAACCCCAAAGTGCCAAAATGTGCTCTCTAGCGCCACCTATGTATCTAAAACGGCCACCACGGCCCGTAGGAATGTCGTAGAGAGATCGAACCAAAACTCAATTATTCGTCTCATCAAGACCTACAAATCATACGCTGACACCCCTGACCTAAATCCAACAGGAAATCTGCAATGTCAATTTCAAAGTATGATTTTTTGCCAATTTTGGACCTTGAATAAACGCTATCTCCTCCTAGGGCGTTAATGGTATCGGCTTCAAACTTTAATACATGACTTATCACACTGTGTTGAGCAAAAGTTATTAAAAACTTTGTAATAACTCGAACGGTTTAGATTTAGTAAGCCCTGAAAGTTGGAGTGCGACATTACACCTTACAATGTAAACCAATGGGGAGGCAAATTCTGGGCATGGACTTTGTGCCAAACTGGGGCATCTGGCGTCTAAACTATAAGTCCCACCACTTTCAAACCTGTATCAATGGATTCGCGACGAAAATTCCTACAAAAAAATGATATTTTTATGTAGGATTTGGCCAAAGTTATGGGATTTATGAGGATATTTCACAAGTAGAGTACACTAATATCCTCTCTGCAGCTGTGAGGGAGAGAGAGAGAATGGGAGGGGGGGATGGGTAAAGTAAACATCTACTGCCTGTGACAGAAGCCCTTGGACTGGCCACACTCCACTTACTTAGTGTGTCTACATATCTGACAGCAGTGTTCAATCCCTACTTCTTTTCAAGGAGTACATGTGCTCCTAAATGAAAGAAATTAGGAGCATATATATAACTTTAGGAGCACACTGAAAAATGTGCAAGTAAGAGTTTCTTAAAGAAAACAATTCATTACATACATATTTACAATTTATCACATACATATTTAAACTCTGTGTGTGTGTGTGTGTGTGTGTGTATGTAAATCACAATTTGCTGTTTTTAGGGGTGCTTGATAATGGCAAAAATTATAATCACAATCATTTTTGTTCAATATTGAGATCATGATTATTTAACATGATTACTTTTTGCCTGTCATCTTCTCCAATTGCTGTTGTTCATACATGCACATATTTTTTCTAACTTGGCTGAGGAGACTATTACATATGTAATCATATATTGTAGTAATGATTAAGAAAAACTATAGCCTATATGAGGGAAAAACTCAGGAAGGCTGGAGTTCCGGAGCTCCGTATTAAAACTGTAATGGACCTGCCATGAGGGTGGAGCAAACTCCATTTCCAAGGATGCTTTGCGATTTTCACACCTCAGCAGGGAGCAGTCAACATCGGTCCCTCATTGGCGGAGACGCTCCTGCACAGCGGAGCGTCCTGAGGACGCAGCCATGACATCACCACCCCTTTATAAGCGAGCACGCCCAATCTACACGTCTTTCCCATGTCACTGAGCTAGGGGTAACTCCTGTTCCCCTGTGAGTTAGCTTGACTACCCCACGAACATGTTTTCCCCTCATCGGACGAGACGAGACTTTGCCCGTGTTCACCCGAACACATTCCTGGACCCGAGAGAGACCGCTGCTGCAACCAGCGTCCTCAAATTCCCCCGAGAAAGAGGAAATGAAGTTACTTCGGGATAACGTGGACCGGCTCTGCCCTGCGCGTCTTCGCCGAGTCGTCTCTGCTGTTCTCTCCGCCACTCCACTCAGAGCCAGCTGCCTTGTTTTTGCCGACCTGTTTTACCGTGATGGTCACAGAGTTTTTTCCGCAGGTTTCACTTCACTCAGCTGGCCGACAGACCCGCTGATTCTCTCCGCTTTAACCTAAATAGCAATTCGGGACTCGGTGCTCCGTTTGGATCTAAACAGAGAGCCGGGGTTAGCTGAGAGGCTAGCAGAGGCGAACTGGTTGTGCTTCTTTCGGTCATGCTGCAGTTAACGCTCCGCTGCTGCCTGTTTGCTGCCTGTTAGTTGTGTTCACCACGCTAGACTATTTTGTGTTTGTCCCGCTCGGGACTACTGTGTTTGTGCTGCCGTGAGTGAGAAAGTAAACTGATTGTCGATCTTAAACCAGACAACGTGCGTTACAGACTGCCGTCCATACGTGCGCTCTCTGTGGAAAAAGAACCGCTTCTCTCTCTCTCACGATCGCTTTCCCTCCTCCCTCTCTTGTGACTAACACCATACTCACGTGCGCACAGATACACGCACCGACATCGTTTTGCACATCTGATGGTCAGATAACGTCGGACAAAAGTGTCCAACCTGCAAGTGTCCAACCCTGTGCAAAGCTGTTTGTGTTTTGTTTGGTAGAATTAGATTTTAGAATAGCTATTTATTGAATGAAGCATTTGTTAACTTTGTTAATTTTGCTAAGTTTAATAAACACTGTTATATCTTTAAAGAGAAGGTCTTTAGTCATTATTGGTAACATATTGTGAAAAGTGGCTGATTGAAGGAGTCAGAGCTCGAATTCAACCCCTCTTTGTTCACCCTTGAATGATTATCTCTCAGATATTAACATTCTAGGTGAACTCCCATTTATGAGACTACCTTGCTCGGTTATTGGTCCCGGTTTCGGGGTGGTGCTTCGTATCTGTTAGTTCATATTAATAATTCTGTTAATTGTTATAATTAATTATTATTGATAATTGATAATTATAGCAAATAATTAACTGTGTTCTTCGCAGATCCTACAGTTGGTACCTGAATTATTGATTAAGGTTAACAATATTTTGATTTCATAATTCATAATTGTCTGTGAACAGAGGGGTGGGCTCACAGAGAGACACTGGTTAGTATTGTGTGTAAAAAGACTCTCACACTGATCATCTCCAAACGTTTTCTTGGTTCCCACAAGCTCAACTGACTGCGCCGCGGCTTGACGTGCGCAAGGGCGCGAAGGCCCGTCCAACGCTGCTTGCAGCTTTAATTAGGGCCTGAGCCCAAAGGGCGAAGACCCTCTTGTTTTTCGTGTGTTTGTTTGTTTCTTATTAGGGCCTGAGCCCAAAGGGCGAAGACCCTATTGTTTTTCGTGTGTTTGTTTCTTTCTTTATTATTACGCCACTTTAACTCTAAATGTGACCCCCTAAACATGCTCAAAAACTCACCAAATTTGGCACGCACATCAGGAATGGTGAAAAATTTGATAAAATGTAAAAATTAAACCCCAAAGTGCCAAAATGTGCTCTCTAGCACCACCTATGTATCTAAAACGGCCGCCACGGCCCGTAGGAATGTCGTAGAGAGATCGAACCAAAACTCAATTATTCGTCTCATCAAGACCTACAAATCATACGCTGACACCCCTGACCTAAATCCAACAGGAAATCTGCAATGTCCATTTCAAAGTATGATTTTTTGCCAATTTTGGACCTTGAATAAACGCTATCTCCTCCTAGGGCGTTAATGGTATCGGCCTCAAACTTTAATACATGACTTATCACACTGTGTTGAGCAAAAGTTATTAAAAACTTTGTAATAACTCGAACGGTTTAGATTTAGTAAGCCCTGAAAGTTGGAGTGCGACATTACACCTTACAATGTAAACCAATGGGGAGGCAAATTCTGGGCATGGCCTTTGTGCCAAACTGGGGCATCTGGCGTCTAAACTATAAGTCCCACCACTTTCAAACCTGTATCAATGGATTCGCGACGAAAATTCCTACAAAAAAATGATATTTTTATGTAGGATTTGGCCAAAGTTATGGGATTTATGAGGATTTTTCACAAGAAGATCACTTTGAAATCTTTCCTTTCAACTGTGAGGGAGAGAGAGAGAATGGGAGGGGGGGGATGGGTAAAGTAAACATCTACTGCCTGTGACAGAAGCCCTTGGACTGCACCACACTCCAGTTACTTAATGCTTCTACATATCTGACAGCAGTGTTCAATCCTTACTTTTTTTCAAGGAGTACATGTGCTCCTAAACGACAGAAATTAGGAGCATACATATAACTTTAGGAGCACACTGAAAAATGTTCAAGTAAGAGTTTCTTTAAGAAAACAATTCATTACATACATATTTACAATTGATCACATACATATTTAAACTCTGTGTGTGTGTGTGTGTGTGTGTGTGTGTGTGTGTGTGTATGTAAATCACAATTTGCTGTTTTTAGGGGTGCTTGATTATGGCAAAAATTATAATCACAATCATTTTTGTTCAATATTGAGATCATGATTATTTAACATGATTACTTTTTGACTGTCATCTTCTCCAATTGCTGTTGTTCATACATGCACATATTTTTTCTAACTTGGCTGAGGAGACTATTACATATGTAATCATATATTGTAGTAATGATTAAGAAAAACTATAGCCTATATGAGGGAAAAACTCAGGAAGGCTGGAGTTCCGGAGCTCCGTATTAAAACTGTAATGGACCTGCCATGAGGGTGGAGCAAACTCCATTTCCAAGGATGCTTTGCGATTTTCACACTTCAGCAGGGAGCAGTCAACATCGGTCCCTCATTGGCGGAGACGCTCCTGCACAGCGGAGCGTCCTGAGGACGCAGCCATGACATCACCACCCCTTTATAAGCGAGCACGCCCAAACTACACGTCTTTCCCATGTCACTGAGCTAGGGGTAACTCCTGTTCCCCTGTGAGTTAGCTTGACTACCCCACGAACATGTTTTCCCCTCATCGAAGACTCCCCTCGTCGGACGAGACGAGACTTTGCCCGTGTTCACCCGAACACATTCCTGGACCCGAGAGAGACCGCTGCTGCAACCAGCGTCCTCAAATTCCCCCGAGAAAGAGGAAATGAAGTTACTTCGGGATAACGTGGACCGGCTCTGCCCTGCGCGTCTTCGCCGAGTCATCTCTGCTGTTCTCTCCGCCACTCCACTCAGAACCAGCTGCCGTGTTTTCGCCGACCTGTTTTACCTTGATGGTCACGGTGTTTTTTCCGCAGGTTTCACTTCACTCAGCTGGCCGACAGACCCGCTGATTCTCTCCGCTTTAACCTAAATAGCAATTCGGGACTCGGTGCTCCGTTTGGATCTAAACAGAGAGCCGGGGTTAGCTGAGAGGCTAGCAGAGGCTAACTGGTTGTGCTTCTTTCGGTCATGCTGCAGTTAACGCTCCGCTGCTGCCTGTTTGCTGCCTGTTAGTTGTGTTCACCACGCTTGACTATTTTGTGTTTGTCCCGCTCGGGACTACTGTGTTTGTGCTGCCGTGAGTGAGAAAGTAAACTGATTTGTCGATCTTAAACCAGACAACGTGCGTTACAGACTGCCGTCCATACGTGCGCTCTCTGTGGAAAAAGAACCGCTTCTCTCTCTCTCACGATCGCTCTCCCTCCTCCCTCTCTTGTGACTAACACCATACTCACGCGCGCACAGATACACGCACCGACATCGTTTTGCACATCTGATGGTCAGATAACGTCAGACAAAAGTGTCCAACCTGCAAGTGTCCAACCCTGTGCAAAGCTGTTTGTGTTTTGTTTGGTAGAATTAGATTTTAGAATAGCTATTTATTGAATGAAGCATTTGTTAACTTTGTTAATTTTGCTAAGTTTCATAAACACTGTTATATCTTTAAAGAGAAGTTCTTTAGTCATTATTGGTAACATATTGTGAAAAGTGGCTGATTGAAGGAGTCAGAGCTCGAATTCAACCCTTCTTTGTTCACCCTTGACTGATTATCTCTCAGATATTAACATTCTAGGTGAACTCCCATTTATGAGACTACCTTGCTCGGTTATTGGCCCCGGTTTCGGGGTGGTGCTTCGTATCTGTTAGTTCATATTAATAATTCTGTTAATTGTTATAATTAATTATTATTGATAATTGATAATTATAGCAAATAATTAACTGTGTTCTTCGCAGATTCCTACAGTTGGTACCTGAATTACTGATTAAGGTTAACAATATTTTGATGTCATAATTCATAATTGTCTGTGAACGGAGGGGTGGGCTCACAGAGAGACACTGGTTAGTATTGTGTGTAAAAAGACTCTCACACTGATCATCTCCAAACGCTTTCTTGGTTCCCACAAGCTCAACTGACTGCGCCGCGGCCCGCTGTGCGCAAGGGCGCGAAGGCCCGTTCAACGCTGCTTGCAGCTTTAATTATTATTAGGGCCTGAGCCCAAAGGGCGAAGACCCTATTGTTTTTCGTGTGTTTGTTTCTTTCTTTATTATTACGCCACTTTAACTCTAAATGTGACCCCCTAAACATGCTCAAAAACTCACCAAATTTGGCACGCACATCAGGAATGGTGAAAAATTTGATAAAATGTAAAAATTAAACCCCAAAGTGCCAAAATGTGCTCTCTAGCGCCACCTATGTATCTAAAACGGCCGCCACGGCCCGTAGGAATGTCGTAGAGAGATCGAACCAAAACCCAATTATTCGTCTCATCAAGACCTACAAATCATACGCTGACACCCCTGACCTAAATCCAACAGGAAATCTGCAATGTCCATTTCAAAGTATGATTTTTTGCCAATTTTGGACCTTGAATAAACGCTATCTCCTCCTAGGGCGTTAATGGTATCGGCCTCAAACTTTAATACATGACTTATCACACTGTGTTGAGCAAAAGTTATTAAAAACTTTGTAATAACTCGAACGGTTTAGATTTAGTAAGCCCTGAAAGTTGGAGTGCGACATTACACCTTACAATGTAAACCAATGGGGAGGCAAATTCTGGGCATGGCCTTTGTGCCAAACTGGGGCATCTGGCGTCTAAACTATAAGTCCGACCACTTTCAAACCTGTATCAATGAATTCGCGACGAAAATTCCTACAAAAAAATGATATTTTTATGTAGGATTTGGCCAAAGTTATGGGATTTATGAGGATTTTTCACAAGAAGATCACTTTGAAATCTTTCCTTCCAACTGTGAGGGAGAGAGAGAGAATGGGAGGGGGGGGGATGGGTAAAGTAAACATCTGCCTGTGACAGAAGCCCTTGGACTGCACCACACTCCACTTACTTAGTGCTTTCACACATGTGACAGCAGTGTTCAATCCTTACTTCTTTTCAAGGAGCGCATGTGCTCCTAAATGAAAGAAATTAGGAGCATACATATAACTTTAGGAGCACACTGAAAAATGTTCAAGTAAGAGTTTCTTACAGAAAACAATTCATTTCATACATATTTACAATTTATCACATACATATTTAAACTCTGTGTGTGTGTGTGTGTGTGTGTGTGTGTGTGTGTGTGTGTATGTAAATCACAATTAGCTGTTTTTAGGGGTGCTTGTTTATGGCAAAAATTATAATCACAATCAGTTTTGTTCAATATTGAGATCATGATTATTTAACATGATTACTTTTTGACTGTCATCTTCTGCAATTGCTGTTGTTCATACATGCACATATTTTTTCTAACTTGGCTGAGGAGACTATTACACATCTAATCATATATTGTAGTAATGATTAAGAAAAAGTATAGCCTATATGAGGGAAAAACTCAGGAAGGCTGGAGCTCCGGAGCTCCGTATTAAAACTGTAATGGACCTGCCATGAGGGTGGAGCAAACTCCATTTCCAAGAATGCTTTGCGATTTTCACACCTCAGCAGGGAGCAGTCAATATCGGTCCCTCATTGGCGGAGACGCTCCTGCACAGCGGAGCGTCCTGAGGACGCAGCCATGACATCACCACCCCTTTATAAGCGAGCACGCCCGAAATATACGTCTTTCCCATGTCACTGAGCTAGGGTTAACTCCTGTTCCCCTGTGAGTTAGCTTGACTACCCCACGAACATGTTTTCCCCTCATCGAAGACTCCCCTCGTCGGACGAGACGAGACTTTGCCCGTGTTCACCCGAACACATTCCTGGACCCGAGAGAGACCGCTGCTGCAACCAGCGTCCTCAAATTCCCCCGGAGAAAGAGGAAATGAAGTTACTTCGGGATAACGTGGACCGGCTCTGCCCTGCGCGTCTTCGCCGAGTCATCTCTGCTGTTCTCTCCGCCACTCCACTCAGAGCCAGCTGCCGTGTTTTCGCCGACCTGTTTTACCTTGATGGTCACGGTGTTTTTTCCGCAGGTTACACTTCACTCAGCTGGCCGACAGACCCGCTGATTCTCTCCGCTTTAACCTAAATAGCAATTCGGGACTCGGTGCTCCGTTTGGATCTAAACAGAGAGCCGGGGTTAGCTGAGAGGCTAGCAGAGGCTAACTGGTTGTGCTTCTTTCGGTCATGCTGCAGTTAACGCTCCGCTGCTGCCTGTTTGCTGCCTGTTAGTTGTGTTCACCACGCTTGACTATTTTGTGTTTGTCCCGCTCGGGACTACTGTGTTTGTGCTGCCGTGAGTGAGAAAGTAAACTGATTTGTCGATCTTAAACCAGACAACGTGCGTTACAGACTGCCGTCCATACGTGCGCTCTCTGTGGAAAAAGAACCGCTTCTCTCTCTCTCACGATCGCTCTCCCTCCTCCCTCTCTTGTGACTAACACCATACTCACGTGCGCACAGATACACGCACCGACATCGTTTTGCACATCTGATGGTCAGATAACGTCGGACAAAAGTGTCCAACCTGCAAGTGTCTAACCCTGTGCAAAGCTGTTTGTGTTTTGTTTGGTAGAATTAGATTTTAGAATAGCTATTTATTGAATGAAGCATTTGTTAACTTTGTTAATTTTGCTAAGTTTCATAAACACTGTTATATCTTTAAAGAGAAGTTCTTTAGTCATTATTGGTAACATATTGTGAAAAGTGGCTGATTGAAGGAGTCAGAGCTCGAATTCAACCCTTCTTTGTTCACCCTTGAATGATTATCTCTCAGATATTAACATTCTAGGTGAACTCCCATTTATGAGACTACCTTGCTCGGTTATTGGCCCCGGTTTCGGGGTGGTGCTTCGTATCTGTTAGTTCATATTAATAATTCTGTTAATTGTTATAATTAATTATTATTGATAATTGATAATTATAGCAAATAATTAACTGTGTTCTTCGCAGATTCCTACAGTTGGTACCTGAATTACTGATTAAGGTTAACAATATTTTGATGTCATAATTCATAATTGTCTGTGAACGGAGGGGTGGGCTCACAGAGAGACACTGGTTAGTATTGTGTGTAAAAAGACTCTCACACTGATCATCTCCAAACGCTTTCTTGGTTCCCACAAGCTCAACTGACTGCGCCGCGGCCCGCTGTGCGCAAGGGCGCGAAGGCCCGTTCAACGCTGCTTGCAGCTTTAATTAGGGCCTGAGCCCAAAGGGCGAAGACCCTATTGTTTTTCGTGTGTTTGTTTCTTTATTATTCTTTCTTTCTTGTTACGCCACTTTAACTCTAAATTTGACCCCCTAAACATGCTCAAAAACTCACCAAATTTGGCACGCACATCAGGAATGGTGAAAAATTTGATAAAATGTAAAAATTAAACCCCAAAGTGCCAAAATGTGCTCTCTAGCGCCACCTATGTATCTAAAACGGCCGCCACGGCCCGTAGGAATGTCGTAGAGAGATCGAACCAAAACCCAATTATTCGTCTCATCAAGACCTACAAATCATACGCTGACACCCCTGACCTAAATCCAACAGGAAATCCGCAATGTCAATTTCAAAGTATGATTTTTTGCCAATTTTGGACCTTGAATAAACGCTATCTCCTCCTAGGGCGTTAATGGTATCGGCTTCAAACTTGAATACATGACTTATCACACTGTGTTGAGCAAAAGTTATTAAAAACTTTGTAATAACTCGAACGGTTTAGATTTAGTAAGCCCTGAAAGTTGGAGTGCGACATTACACCTTACAATGTAAACCAATGGGGAGGCAAATTCTGGGCATGGACTTTGTGCCAAACTGGGGCATCTGGCGTCTAAACTATAAGTCCGACCACTTTCAAACCTGTATCAATGGATTCGCGACGAAAATTCCTACAAAAAAATGATATTTTTATGTAGGATTTGGTCAAAGTTATGGGATTTATGAGGATTTTTCACAAGAAGATCAGTTTAAAATCTGTCCTTCCAACTGTGAGGGAGAGAGAGAGAATGGGAGGGGGGGGATGGGTAAAGTAAACATCTACTCCATTTCCAAGGATGCTTTGCGATTTTCACACCTCAGCAGGGAGCAGTCAACATCGGTCCCTCATTGGCGGAGACGCTCCTGCACAGCCATGACATCACCACCCCTTTATAAGCGAGCACGCCCGAAATACACGTCTTTCCCATGTCACTGAGCTCGGGGTAACTCCTGTTCCCCTGTGAGTTAGCTTGACTACCCCACGAACATGTTTTCCCCTCATCGAAGACTCCCCTCGTCGGACGAGACGAGACTTTTCCCGTGTTCACCCGAACACATTCCTGGAGCCGAGAGAGACCGCTGCTGCAACCAGCGTCCTCAAATTCCCCCGAGAAAGAGGAAATGAAGTTACTTACATTCCTTTTTTCCGCAGGTTTCACTTCACTCAGCTGGCCGACAGACCCGCTGATTCTCTCCGCTTTAACCTAAATAGCAATTCGGGACTCGGTGCTCCGTTTGGATCTAAACAGAGACCCGGGGTTAGCTGAGAGGCTAGCAGAGGCTAACTGGTTGTGCTTCTTTCGGTCATGCTGCAATTAACGCTCCGCTGCTGCCTGTTCTCCGCTTTAACCTAAATAACAAATCGGGACTCGGTGCTCCGTTTGGATCTAAACAGAGAGCCGGGGTTAGCTGAGTGGCTAGCAGAGGCTAACTGGTTGTGCTTCTTTCGGTCATGCTGCAGTTAACGCTCCGCTGCTGCCTGTTTGCTGCCTGTTCTCCGCTTTAACCTAAATAACAAATCGGGACTCGGTGCTCCGTTTGGATCTAAACAGAGAGCCGGGGTTAGCTGAGAGGCTAGCAGAGGCTAACTGGTTGTGCTTCTTTCGGTCATGCTGCAATTAACGCTCCGCTGCTGCCTGTTCTCGGCTTTAACCTAAATAACAAATCGGGACTCGGTGCTCCGTTTGGATCTAAACAGAGAGCCGGGGTTAGCTGAGAGGCTAGCAGAGCCTAACTGGTTGTGCTTCTTTCGGTCATGCTGCAGTTAACGCTCCGCTGCTGCCTGTTTGCTGCCTGTTAGTTGTGTTCACCACGCTAGACTATTTTGTGTTTGTCCCGCTCGGGACTACTGTGTTTGTGCTGCCGTGAGTGAGAAAGTAAACTGATTTGTCGATCTGAAACCAGACAACGTGCGTTACAGACTGCTGTCCGTACTTGCGCTCTCTGTGGAAAAAGAACCGCTTCTCTCTCTCTCACGATCGTTTTCCCTACTCCCTCTTGTGACTAACACTACACTCACGCGCGCACAGATACACGCACCGACATCGTTTTGCACATCTGATGGTCAGATAACGTCGGACAAAAGTGTCCAACCTGCAAGTGTCCAACCCTGTGCAAAGCTGTTTGTGTTTTGTTTGGTAGAATTAGATTTTAGAATAGCTATTTATTGAATGAAGCATTTGTTAACTTTGTTAATTTTGCTGAGTTTAATTAACACTGTTATATCTTTAAAGACAAGTTCTTTAGTCATTATTGGTAACATATTGTGAAAAGTGGCTGATTGAAGGAGTCAGAGCTCGAATTCAACCCTTCTTTGTTCACCCTTGAATGATTATCTCTCAGATATTAACATTCTAGGTGAACTCCCATTTATGAGATTACCTTGTTCGGTTATTGGTCCCGGTTTCGGGATGGTGCTTCGTATTTGTTAGTTCATATTAATAATTCTGTTATTTGTTATAATTATTTATTATTGATAATTGATAATTATAGCAAATAATCAACTGTGTTCCTTGCAGATCCTACAGTTGGTGCCTGAATTATTGATTAAGGTTAACAATATTTTGATTTCATAATCCATAATTGTCTGTGAGCAGAGGGGTGGGCTCACAGAGAGACACTGGTTAGTATTATGTGTCAAAAGACTCTCACACTGATCATCTCCAAACGTTTTCTTGGTTCCCAGAAGCTTAGCTGACTGCGCCGCCGCCCGCCGTGCGCAAGGGCGCGAAGGCCCGTCCAACGCTGCTTGCAGCTTTAATTAGGGCCTGAGCCCAAAGGGCGAAGACCCTATTGTTTTTCGTGTGTTTGTTTCTTTATTAGGGCCTGAGCCCAAAGGGCGAAGACCCTATTGTTTTTCGTGCGTTTGTTTCTTTATTATTATTATTATTCTTTCTTTCTTGTTACGCGACTTTAACTCTAAATTTGACCCCCTAAACATGCTCAAAAACTCACCAAATTTGGCACGCACATCAGGAATGGTGAAAAATTTGATAAAATGTAAAAATTAAACCCCAAAGTGCCAAAATGTGCTCTCTAGCGCCACCTATGTATCTAAAACGGCCACCACGGCCCGTAGGAATGTCGTAGAGAGATCGAACCAAAACCCAATTATTCGTCTCATCAAGACCTACAAATCATACGCTGACACCCCTGACCTAAATCCAACAGGAAATCTGCAATGTCCATTTCAAAGTATGATTTT
This sequence comes from Thunnus maccoyii, assembly GCF_910596095.1. Classification (NCBI taxonomy): domain Eukaryota; kingdom Metazoa; phylum Chordata; class Actinopteri; order Scombriformes; family Scombridae; genus Thunnus; species Thunnus maccoyii. The sequence continues at coordinate 279,607 of NW_024757901.1, read as the reverse complement.
TTGCCAATTTTGGACCTTGAATAAACGCTATCTCCTCCTAGGGCGTTAATGGTATCGGCTTCAAACTTTAATACATGACTTATCACACTGTGTTGAGCAAAAGTTATTAAAAACTTTGTAATAACTCGAACGGTTTAGATTTAGTAAGCCCTGAAAGTTGGAGTGCGACATTACACCTTACAATGTAAACCAATGGGGAGGCAAATTTTGGGCATGGACTTTGTGCCAAACTGGGGCATCTGGCGTCTAAACTATAAGTCCCACCACTTTCAAACCTGTATCAATGGATTCGCGACGAAAATTCCTACAAAAAAATGATATTTTTATGTAGGATTTGGCCAAAGTTATGGGATTTATGAGGATTTTTCACAAGAAGATCACTTTGAAATCTTTCCTTCCAACTGTGAGGGAGAGAGAGAGAATGGGAGGGGGGGGATGGGTAAAGTAAACATCTGCTGCCTGTGACAGAAGCCCTTGGACTGCACCACACTCCAGTTACTTAGTGCTTTTACATATCTGACAGCAGTGTTCAATCCTTACTTTTTTTCAAGGAGCACATGTGCTCCTAAATGACAGAAATTAGGAGCATACATATAACTTTAGGAGCGCACTGAAAAATGTTCAAGTAAGAGTTTCTTAAAGAAAACAATTCATTACATACATATTTACAATTGATCACATACATATTTAAACTGTGTGTGTGTGTGTGTGTGTGTGTGTGTGTATGTAAATCACAATTTGCTGTTTTTAGGGGTGCTTGATTATGGCAAAAATTATAATCACAATCATTTTTGTTCAATATTGAGATCATGATTATTTAACATGATTACTTTTTGACTGTCATCTTCTCCACTTGCTGTTGTTCATACATGCACATATTTTTTCTAACTTGGCTGAGGAGACTATTACATATGTAATCATATATTGTAGTAATGATTAAGAAAAACTATAGCCGATATGAGGGAAAAACTCAGGAAGGCTGGAGTTCCGGAGCTCCGTATTAAAACTGTAATGGACCTGCCATGAGGGTGGAGCAAACTCCATTTCCAAGGATGCTTTGCGATTTTCACACCAAAGCAGGGAGCAGTCCACATTGGTCCCTCATTGGCGGAGACGCTCCTGCACAGCGGAGCGTCCTGAGGACGCAGCCATGACATCACCATCCCTTTATAAGCGAGCACGCCCAAAATACACGTCTTTTCGATGTCACTGAGCTAGGGGTAACTTCTGTTCCCCTGTGAGTTAGCTTGACTACCCCACGGACATGTTTTCCCCCCAACGGAGACTCCCCTCGTCGGACGAGACGAGACTTTGCCCGTGTTCACCCGAACACATTCCTGGATCCGAGAGAGACCGCTGCTGCAACCAGCGTCCTCAAATTCCCCCGGAGAAAGAGGAAATGAAGTTACTTCGGGATAACGTGGACCGGCTCTGCCCTGCGCGTCTTCGCCGAGTCATCTCTGCTGTTCTCTCCGCCACTCCACTCAGAGCCAGCTGCCGTGTTTTCGCCGACCTGTTTTACCTTGATGGTCACGGTGTTTTTTCCGCAGGTTACACTTCACTCAGCTGGCCGACAGACCCGCTGATTCTCTCCGCTTTAACCTAAATAGCAATTCGGGACTCGGTGCTCCGTTTGGATCTAAACAGAGAGCCGGGGTTAGCTGAGAGGCTAGCAGAGGCTAACTGGTTGTGCTTCTTTCGGTCATGCTGCAATTAACGCTCCGCTGCTGCCTGTTCTCCGCTTTAACCTAAATAACAAATCGGGACTCGGTGCTCCGTTTGGATCTAAACAGAGAGCCGGGGTTAGCTGAGAGGCTAGCAGAGGCGAACTGGTTGTGCTTCTTTCGGTCATGCTGCAGTTAACGCTCCGCTGCTGCCTGTTTGCTGCCTGTTAGTTGTGTTCACCACGCTAGACTATTTTGTGTTTGTTCCGCTCGGGACTACTGTGTTTGTGCTGCCGTGAGTGAGAAAGTAAACTGATTGTCGATCTTAAACCAGACAACGTGCGTTACAGACTGCCGTCCATACGTGCGCTCTCTGTGGAAAAAGAACCGCTTCTCTCTCTCTCACGATCGCTTTCCCTCCTCCCTCTCTTGTGACTAACACCATACTCACGTGCGCACAGATACACGCACCGACATCGTTTTGCACATCTGATGGTCAGATAACGTCGGACAAAAGTGTCCAACCTGCAAGTGTCCAACCCTGTGCAAAGCTGTTTGTGTTTTGTTTGGTAGAATTAGATTTTAGAATAGCTATTTATTGAATGAAGCATTTGTTAACTTTGTTAATTTTGCTAAGTTTAATAAACACTGTTATATCTTTAAAGAGAAGGTCTTTAGTCATTATTGGTAACATATTGTGAAAAGTGGCTGATTGAAGGAGTCAGAGCTCGAATTCAACCCCTCTTTGTTCACCCTTGAATGATTATCTCTCAGATATTAACATTCTAGGTGAACTCCCATTTATGAGACTACCTTGCTCGGTTATTGGTCCCGGTTTCGGGGTGGTGCTTCGTATCTGTTAGTTCATATTAATAATTCTGTTAATTGTTATAATTAATTATTATTGATAATTGATAATTATAGCAAATAATTAACTGTGTTCTTCGCAGATCCTACAGTTGGTGCCTGAATTATTGATTAAGGTTAACAATATTTTGATTTCATAATTCATAATTGTCTGAACAGAGGGGTGGGCTCACAGAGAGACACTGGTTAGTATTGTGTGTAAAAAGACTCTCACACTGATCATCTCCAAACGTTTTCTTGGTTCCCACAAGCTCAACTGACTGCGCCGCGGCTTGACGTGCGCAAGGGCGCGAAGGCCCGTCCAACGCTGCTTGCAGCTTTAATTATTATTATTCTTTATTATTACGCCACTTTAACTCTAAATTTGACCCCCTAAACATGCTCAAAAACTCACCAAATTTGGCACGCACATCAGGAATGGTGAAAAATTTGATAAAATGTAAAAATTAAACCCCAAAGTGCCAAAATGTGCTCTCTAGCGCCACCTATGTATCTAAAACGGCCACCACGGCCCGTAGGAATGTCGTAGAGAGATCGAACCAAAACCCAATTATTCGTCTCATCAAGACCTACAAATCATACGCTGACACCCCTGACCTAAATCCAACAGGAAATCTGTAATGTCAATTTCAAAGTATGATTTTTTGCCAATTTTGGACCTTGAATAAATGCTATCTCCTCCTAGGGCGTTAATGGTATCGGCTTCAGACTTTAATACAGAACTTATCACACTGTGTTGAGCAAAAGTTATTAAAAACTTTGTAATAACTCGAACGGTTTAGATTTAGTAAGCCCTGAAAGTTGGAGTGCGACATTACACCTTACAATGTAAACCAATGGGGAGGCAAATTCTGGGCATGGACTTTGTGCCAAACTGGGGCATCTGGCGTCTAAACTATAAGTCCCACCACTTTCAAACCTGTATCAATGGATTCGCGACGAAAATTCCTACAAAAAAATGATATTTTTATGTAGGATTTGGCCAAAGTTATGGGATTTATGAGGATATTTCACAAGTAGAGTACACTAATATCCTCTCTGCAGCTGTGAGGGAGAGAGAGAGAATGGGAGGGGGGGATGGGTAAAGTAAACATCTACTGCCTGTGACAGAAGCCCTTGGACTGGCCACACTCCACTTACTTAGTGTGTCTACATATCTGACAGCAGTGTTCAATCCCTACTTCTTTTCAAGGAGTACATGTGCTCCTAAATGAAAGAAATTAGGAGCATATATATAACTTTAGGAGCACACTGAAAAATGTGCAAGTAAGAGTTTCTTAAAGAAAACAATTCAATACATACATATTTACAATTTATCACATACATATTTAAACTCTGTGTGTGTGTGTGTGTGTGTGTGTGTGTGTATGTAAATCACAATTTGTTGTTTTTAGGGGTGCTTGATAATGGCAAAAATTATAATCACAATCATTTTTGTTCAATATTGAGATCATGATTATTTAACATGATTACTTTTTGACTGTCATCTTCTCCAATTGCTGTTGTTCATACATGCACATATTTTTTCTAACTTGGCTGAGGAGACTATTACATATGTAATCATATATTGTAGTAATGATTAAGAAAAACGATAGCCTATATGAGGGAAAAATTCAGGAAGGCTGGAGTTCCGGAGCTCCGTATTAAAACTGTAATGGACCTGCCATGAGGGTGGAGCAAACTCCATTTCCAAGGATGCTTTGCGATTTTCACACCTCAGCAGGGACCAGTCAACATCGGTCCCTCATTGGCGGAGACGCTCCTGCACAGCGGAGCGTCCTGAGGACGCAGCCATGACATCACCACCCCTTTATAAGCGAGCACGCCCAAACTACACGTCTTTCCCATGTCACTGAGCTAGGGGTAACTCCTGTTCCCCTGTGAGTTAGCTTGACTACCCCACGAACATGTTTTCCCCTCATCGGACGAGACGAGACTTTGCCCGTGTTCACCCGAACACATTCCTGGACCCGAGAGAGACCGCTGCTGCAACCAGCGTCCTCAAATTCCCCCGAGAAAGAGGAAATGAAGTTACTTCGGGATAACGTGGACCGGCTCTGCCCTGCGAGTCTTCGCCGAGTCGTCTCTGCTGTTCTCTCCGCCACTCCACTCAGAGCCAGCTGCCGTGTTTTCGCCGACCTGTTTTACCTTGATGGTCAAGGTGTTTTTTCCGCAGGTTTCACTTCACTCAGCTGGCCGACAGACCCGCTGATTCTCTCCGCTTTAACCTAAATAGCAATTCGGGACTCGGTGCTCCGTTTGGATCTAAACAGAGAGCCGGGGTTAGCTGAGAGGCTAGCAGAGGCTAACTGGTTGTGCTTCTTTCGGTCATGCTGCAATTAACGCTCCGCTGCTGCCTGTTTTCTGCTTTAACCTAAATAACAAATCGGGACTCGGTGCTCCGTTTGGATCTAAACAGAGAGCCGGGGTTAGCTGAGAGGCTAGCAGAGGCGAACTGGTTGTGCTTCTTTCGGTCATGCTGCAGTTAACGCTCCGCTGCTGCCTGTTTGCTGCCTGTTCTCCGCTTTAACCTAAATAACAAATCGGGACTCGGTGCTCCGTTTGGATCTAAACAGAGAGCCGGGGTTAGCTGAGAGGCTAGCAGAGGCTAACTGGTTGTGCTTCTTTCGGTCATGCTGCAGTTAACGCTCCGCTGCTGCCTGTTTGCTGCCTGTTAGTTGTGTTCACCACGCTAGACTATTTTGTGTTTGTCCCGCTCGGGACTACTGTGTTTGTGCTGCCGTGAGTGAGAAAGTAAACTGATTTGTCGATCTTAAACCAGACAACGTGCGTTACAGACTGCCGTCCATACGTGCGCTCTCTGTGGAAAAAGAACCGCTTCTCTCTCTCTCACGATCGCTTTCCCTCCTCCCTCTCTTGTGACTAACACCATACTCACGCGCGCACAGATACACGCACCGACATCGTTTTGCACATCTGATGGTCAGATAACGTGGGACAACAGTGTCCAACCTGCAAGTGTCCAACCCTGTGCAAAGCTGTTTGTGTTTTGTTTGGTAGAATTAGATTTTAGAATAGCTATTTATTGAATGAAGCATTTGTTAACTTTGTTAATTATGCTAAGTTTAATAAACACTGTTATATCTTTAAAGAGAAGTTCTTTAGTCATTATTGGTAACATATTGTGAAAAGTGGCTGATTGAAGGAGTCAGAGCTCGAATTCAACCCTTCTTTGTTCACCCTTGAATGATTATCTCTCAGATATTAACATTCTAGGTGAACTCCCATTTATGAGACTACCTTGCTCGGTTATTGGTCCCGGTTTCGGGGTGGTGCTTCGTATCTGTTAGTTCATATTAATAATTCTGTTAATTGTTATAATTAATTATTATTGATAATTGATAATTATAGCAAATAATTAACTGTGTTCTTCGCAGATCCTACAGTTGGTACCTGAATTATTGATTAAGGTTAACAATATTTTGATTTCATAATTGTCTGTGAACAGAGGGGTGGGCTCACAGAGAGACACTGGTTAGTATTGTGTGTAAAAAGACTCTCACACTAATCATCTCCAAACGTTTTCTTGGTTCCCACAAGCTCAACTGACTGCGCCGCGGCCCGACGTGCGCAAGGGCGCGAAGGCCCGTCCAACGCTGCTTGCAGCTTTAATTAGGGCCTGAGCCCAAAGGGCGAAGACCCTATTGTTTTTCGTGTGTTTCTTTCTTTCTTCTTTATTATTACGCCACTTTAACTCTAAATTTGACCCCCTAAACATGCTCAAAAACTCACCAAATTTGGCACGCACATCAGGAATGGTGAAAAATTTGATAAAATGTAAAAATTAAACCCCAAAGTGCCAAAATGTGCTCTCTAGCGCCACCTATGTATCTAAAACGGCCACCACGGCCCGTAGGAATGTCGTAGAGAGATCGAACCAAAACCCAATTATTCGTCTCATCAAGACCTACAAATCATACGCTGACACCCCTGACCTAAATCCAACAGGAAATCTGCAATGTCAATTTCAAAGTATGATTTTTTGCCAATTTTGGACCTTGAATAAACGCTATCTCCTCCTAGGGCGTTAATGGTATCGGCTTCAGACTTTAATACAGAACTTATCACACTGTGTTGAGCAAAAGTTATTAAAAACTTTGTAATAACTCGAACGGTTTAGATTTAGTAAGCCCTGAAAGTTGGAGTGCGACATTACACCTTACAATGTAAACCAATGGGGAGGCAAATTCTGGGCATGGACTTTGTGCCAAACTGGGGCATCTGGCGTCTAAACTATAAGTCCCACCACTTTCAAACCTGTATCAATGGATTCGCGACGAAAATTCCTACAAAAAAATGATATTTTTATGTAGGATTTGGCCAAAGTTATGGGATTTATGAGGATTTTTCACAAGAAGATCACTTTGAAATCTTTCCTTCCAACTGTGAGGGAGAGAGAGAGAATGGGAGGGGGGGGATGGGTAAAGTAAACATCTGCCTGTGACAGAAGCCCTTGGACTGCACCACACTCCACTTACTTAGTGCTTTCACACATGTGACAGCAGTGTTCAATCCTTACTTCTTTTCAAGGAGCGCATGTGCTCCTAAATGAAAGAAATTAGGAGCATACATATAACTTTAGGAGCACACTGAAAAATGTTCAAGTAAGAGTTTCTTACAGAAAACAATTCATTTCATACATATTTACAATTTATCACATACATATTTAAACTCTGTGTGTGTGTGTGTGTGTGTGTGTGTGTGTGTGTGTGTGTATGTAAATCACAATTAGCTGTTTTTAGGGGTGCTTGTTTATGGCAAAAATTATAATCACAATCAGTTTTGTTCAATATTGAGATCATGATTATTTAACATGATTACTTTTTGACTGTCATCTTCTGCAATTGCTGTTGTTCATACATGCACATATTTTTTCTAACTTGGCTGAGGAGACTATTACACATCTAATCATATATTGTAGTAATGATTAAGAAAAAGTATAGCCTATATGAGGGAAAAACTCAGGAAGGCTGGAGCTCCGGAGCTCCGTATTAAAACTGTAATGGACCTGCCATGAGGGTGGAGCAAACTCCATTTCCAAGAATGCTTTGCGATTTTCACACCTCAGCAGGGAGCAGTCAATATCGGTCCCTCATTGGCGGAGACGCTCCTGCACAGCGGAGCGTCCTGAGGACGCAGCCATGACATCACCACCCCTTTATAAGCGAGCACGCCCGAACTATACGTCTTTCCCATGTCACTGAGCTAGGGTTAACTCCTGTTCCCCTGTGAGTTAGCTTGACTACCCCACGAACATGTTTTCCCCTCATCGAAGACTCCCCTCGTCGGACGAGACGAGACTTTGCCCGTGTTCACCCGAACACATTCCTGGACCCGAGAGAGACCGCTGCTGCAACCAGCGTCCTCAAATTCCCCCGGAGAAAGAGGAAATGAAGTTACTTCGGGATAACGTGGACCGGCTCTGCCCTGCGCGTCTTCGCCGAGTCATCTCTGCTGTTCTCTCCGCCACTCCACTCAGAGCCAGCTGCCGTGTTTTCGCCGACCTGTTTTACCTTGATGGTCACGGTGTTTTTTCCGCAGGTTACACTTCACTCAGCTGGCCGACAGACCCGCTGATTCTCTCCGCTTTAACCTAAATAGCAATTCGGGACTCGGTGCTCCGTTTGGATCTAAACAGAGAGCCGGGGTTAGCTGAGAGGCTAGCAGAGGCTAACTGGTTGTGCTTCTTTCGGTCATGCTGCAGTTAACGCTCCGCTGCTGCCTGTTTGCTGCCTGTTAGTTGTGTTCACCACGCTTGACTATTTTGTGTTTGTCCCGCTCGGGACTACTGTGTTTGTGCTGCCGTGAGTGAGAAAGTAAACTGATTTGTCGATCTTAAACCAGACAACGTGCGTTACAGACTGCCGTCCATACGTGCGCTCTCTGTGGAAAAAGAACCGCTTCTCTCTCTCTCACGATCGCTCTCCCTCCTCCCTCTCTTGTGACTAACACCATACTCACGCGCGCACAGATACACGCACCGACATCGTTTTGCACATCTGATGGTCAGATAACGTCGGACAAAAGTGTCCAACCTGCAAGTGTCCAACCCTGTGCAAAGCTGTTTGTGTTTTGTTTGGTAGAATTAGATTTTAGAATAGCTGTTTATTGAATGAAGCATTTGTTAACTTTGTTAATTTTGCTAAGTTTCATAAACACTGTTATATCTTTAAAGAGAAGTTCTTTAGTCATTATTGGTAACATATTGTGAAAAGTGGCTGATTGAAGGAGTCAGAGCTCGAATTCAACCCTTCTTTGTTCACCCTTGACTGATTATCTCTCAGATATGAACATTCTAGGTGAACTCCCATTTATGAGACTACCTTGCTCGGTTATTGGCCCCGGTTTCGGGGTGGTGCTTCGTATCTGTTAGTTCATATTAATAATTCTGTTAATTGTTATAATTAATTATTATTGATAATTGATAATTATAGCAAATAATTAACTGTGTTCTTCGCAGATTCCTACAGTTGGTACCTGAATTACTGATTAAGGTTAACAATATTTTGATGTCATAATTCATAATTGTCTGTGAACGGAGGGGTGGGCTCACAGAGAGACACTGGTTAGTATTGTGTGTAAAAAGACTCTCACACTGATCATCTCCAAACGCTTTCTTGGTTCCCACAAGCTCAACTGACTGCGCCGCGGCCCGCTGTGCGCAAGGGCGCGAAGGCCCGTCCAACGCTGCTTGCAGCTTTAATTAGGGCCTGAGCCCAAAGGGCGAAGACCCTATTGTTTTTCGTGTGTTTGTTTCTTTATTATTATTATTATTATTAGGGCCTGAGCCCAAAGGGCGAAGACCCTATTGTTTTTCGTGCGTTTGTTTGTTTATTATTATTCTTTCTTGTTACGCCACTTTAACTCTAAATTTGACCCCCTAAACATGCTCAAAAACTCACCAAATTTGGCACGCACATCAGGAATGGTGAAAAATTTGATAAAATGTAAAAATTAAACCCCAAAGTGCCAAAATGTGCTCTCTAGCGCCACCTACGTATCTAAAACGGCCACCACGGCCCGTAGGAATGTCGTAGAGAGATCGAACCAAAACTCAATTATTCGTCTCATCAAGACCTACAAATCATACGCTGACACCCCTGACCTAAATCCAACAGGAAATCAGCAATGTCCATTTGAAAGTATGATTTTTTGCCAATTTTGGACCTTGAATAAACGCTATCTCCTCCTAGGGCGTTAATGGTATCGGCTTCAAACTTGAATACATGACTTATCACACTGTGTTGAGCAAAAGTTATTAAAAACTTTGTAATAACTCGAACGGTTTAGATTTAGTAAGCCCTGAAAGTTGGAGTGCGACATTACACCTTACAATGTAAACCAATGGGGAGGCAAATTCTGGGCATGGACTTTGTGCCAAACTGGGGCATCTGGCGTCTAAACTATAAGTCCCACCAGTTTCAAACCTGTATCAATGGATTCGCAACGAAAATTCCTACAAAAAAATGATATTTTTATGTAGGATTTGGCCAACGTTATGGGATTTATGAGCATATTTCACAAGTAGAGTACACTAAAATCTTCTCTGCAGCTGTGAGGGAGAGAGAGAGAATGGGAGGGGGGGGATGGGCAAAGTAAACATCTACTGCCTGTGACAGAAGCCCTTGGACTGCAGCAGTGACAGCAGTGTTCAATCCTTACTTTTTTTCAAGGAGTACATGTGCTCCTAAATGAAAGAAATTAGGAGCATATATATAACTTTAGGAGCACACTGAAAAATGTGCAAGTAAGAGTTTCTTAAAGAAAACAATTCATTATAACATATTTACAATTGATCACATACATATTTAAACTCTGTGTGTGTGTGTGTGTGTGTGTGTGTGTGCGTGCGTGTGTATGTAAATCACAATTTGCTGTTTTTAGGGGTCCTTGATTATGGCAAAAAATATAATCACGATCATTTTTTTTCAATATTGAGATCATGATTATTTAACATGATTACTTATTGACTGTCATCTTCTCCAATTGCTGTTGTTCATACATGCACATATTTTTTCTGACTTGGCTGAGGGGACTATTACATATGTGATCGTATATTGTACTAATGATCAAGAAAGACTATAGCTGATATGAGGGAAAAACTCAGGAAGAGGGTGGCAGTAATGCACCCAATATGCTGGTTGCCAACCGTTGTTGCCAACCAAAAAGGCGTGGGTAAAATATTTTTCCTCACCGAGTGGTACATCCTGTCAGCCGAGGGATTTCCTATCTGTGCAGCTGAACAAGGTAGTTCTCTACGGACTGTTTTACCGTGATGGTCACGGTGTTTTTTCCGCAGGTTTCACTTCACTCAGCTGGCCGACAGACCCGCTGATTCTGTCCGCTTTAACCTAAATAACTAATCGGGAGTCGGTGCTCCGTTTGGATCTAAACAGAGAGCCAGGGTTAGCTGAGAGGCTAGCAGAGGCGAACTGGTTGTGCTTCTTTCGGTCATGCTGCAGTTAACGCTCCGCTGCTGCCTGTTTGCTGCCTGTTCTCCGCTTTAACCTAAATAACAAATCGGGACTCGGTGCTCCGTTTGGATCTAAACAGATAGCCGGGGTTAGCTGAGAGGCTAGCAGAGGCTAACTGGTTGTGCTTCTTTCGGTCATGCTGCAGTTAACGCTCCGCTGCTGCCTGCTGACATCGTTTTGCACATCTGATGGTCAGATAACGTCGGACAAAAGTGTCCAACTTGCAAGTGTCCAACCCTGTGCAAAGCTGTTTGTGTTTTGTTTGGTAGAATTAGATTTTTGAATAGCTGTTTATTGAATGAAGCATTTGTTAACTTTGTTAATTTTGCTAAGTTTAATAAACACTGTTATATCTTCAAAGAGAAGTTCTTTAGTCATTATTGGTAACATATTGTGAAAAGTGGCTGATTGAAGGAGTCAGAGCTCGAATTCAACCCTTCTTTGTTCACCCTTGAATGATTATCTCTCAGATATTAACATTCTAGGTGAACTCCCATTTATGAGACTATTTTGCTCGGTTATTGGTCCCGGTTTCGGGGTGGTGCTTCGTATCTGTTAGTTCATATTAATAATTCTGTTAATTGTTATAATTAATTATTATTGATCATTGATAATTATAGCAAATAATTAACTGTGTTTTTCGCAGATCCTACAGTTGGTACCTGAATTATTGATTAAGGTTAACAATATTTTGATTTCATAATTCATAATTGTCTGTGAACAGAGGGGTGGGCTCACAGAGAGACACTGGTTAGTATTGTGTGTAAAAAGACTCTCACACTGATCATCTCCAAACGTTTTCTTGGTTCCCACAAGCTCAACTGACTGCGCCGCGGCCCGCTGTGCGCAAGGGCGCGAAGGCCCGTCCAACGCTGCTTGCAGCTTTAATTAGGGCCTGAGCCCAAAGGGCGAAGACCCTATTGTTTTTCGTGCGTTTGTTTGTTTATTATTATTCTTTCTTGTTACGCCACTTTAACTCTAAATTTGACCCCCTAAACATGCTCAAAAACTCACCAAATTTGGCACGCACATCAGGAATGGTGAAAAATTTGATAAAATGTAAAAATTAAACCCCAAAGTGCCAAAATGTGCTCTCTAGCGCCACCTACGTATCTAAAACGGCCACCACGGCCCGTAGGAATGTCGTAGAGAGATCGAACCAAAACTCAATTATTCGTCTCATCAAGACCTACAAATCATACGCTGACACCCCTGACCTAAATCCAACAGGAAATCAGCAATGTCCATTTGAAAGTATGATTTTTTGCCAATTTTGGACCTTGAATAAACGCTATCTCCTCCTAGGGCGTTAATGGTATCGGCTTCAAACTTGAATACATGACTTATCACACTGTGTTGAGCAAAAGTTATTAAAAACTTTGTAATAACTCGAACGGTTTAGATTTAGTAAGCCCTGAAAGTTGGAGTGCGACATTACACCTTACAATGTAAACCAATGGGGAGGCAAATTCTGGGCATGGACTTTGTGCCAAACTGGGGCATCTGGCGTCTAAACTATAAGTCCCACCAGTTTCAAACCTGTATCAATGGATTCGCAACGAAAATTCCTACAAAAAAATGATATTTTTATGTAGGATTTGGCCAACGTTATGGGATTTATGAGCATATTTCACAAGTAGAGTACACTAAAATCTTCTCTGCAGCTGTGAGGGAGAGAGAGAGAATGGGAGGGGGGGGGATGGGTAAAGTAAACATCTACTGCCTGTGACAGAAGCCCTTGGACTGCAGCAGTGACAGCAGTGTTCAATCCTTACTTTTTTTCAAGGAGTACATGTGCTCCTAAATGAAAGAAATTAGGAGCATATATATAACTTTAGGAGCACACTGAAAAATGTGCAAGTAAGAGTTTCTTAAAGAAAACAATTCATTATAACATATTTACAATTGATCACATACATATTTAAACTCTGTGTGTGTGTGTGTGTGTGTGTGTGTGTGCGTGCGTGTGTATGTAAATCACAATTTGCTGTTTTTAGGGGTCCTTGATTATGGCAAAAAATATAATCACGATCATTTTTTTTCAATATTGAGATCATGATTATTTAACATGATTACTTATTGACTGTCATCTTCTCCAATTGCTGTTGTTCATACATGCACATATTTTTTCTGACTTGGCTGAGGGGACTATTACATATGTGATCGTATATTGTACTAATGATCAAGAAAGACTATAGCTGATATGAGGGAAAAACTCAGGAAGAGGGTGGCAGTAATGCACCCAATATGCTGGTTGCCAACCGTTGTTGCCAACCAAAAAGGCGTGGGTAAAATATTTTTCCTCACCGAGTGGTACATCCTGTCAGCCGAGGGATTTCCTATCTGTGCAGCTGAACAAGGTAGTTCTCTACGGACTGTTTTATCGTGATGGTCACGGTGTTTTTTCCGCAGGTTTCACTTCACTCAGCTGGCCGACAGACCCGCTGATTCTGTCCGCTTTAACCTAAATAACTAATCGGGAGTCGGTGCTCCGTTTGGATCTAAACAGAGAGCCAGGGTTAGCTGAGAGGCTAGCAGAGGCGAACTGGTTGTGCTTCTTTCGGTCATGCTGCAGTTAACGCTCCGCTGCTGCCTGTTTGCTGCCTGTTCTCCGCTTTAACCTAAATAACAAATCGGGACTCGGTGCTCCGTTTGGATCTAAACAGATAGCCGGGGTTAGCTGAGAGGCTAGCAGAGGCTAACTGGTTGTGCTTCTTTCGGTCATGCTGCAGTTAACGCTCCGCTGCTGCCTGCTGACATCGTTTTGCACATCTGATGGTCAGATAACGTCGGACAAAAGTGTCCAACTTGCAAGTGTCCAACCCTGTGCAAAGCTGTTTGTGTTTTGTTTGGTAGAATTAGATTTTTGAATAGCTATTTATTGAATGAAGCATTTGTTAACTTTGTTAATTTTGCTAAGTTTAATAAACACTGTTATATCTTCAAAGAGAAGTTCTTTAGTCATTATTGGTAACATATTGTGAAAAGTGGCTGATTGAAGGAGTCAGAGCTCGAATTCAACCCTTCTTTGTTCACCCTTGAATGATTATCTCTCAGATATTAACATTCTAGGTGAACTCCCATTTATGAGACTATTTTGCTCGGTTATTGGTCCCGGTTTCGGGGTGGTGCTTCGTATCTGTTAGTTCATATTAATAATTCTGTTAATTGTTATAATTAATTATTATTGATCATTGATAATTATAGCAAATAATTAACTGTGTTTTTCGCAGATCCTACAGTTGGTACCTGAATTATTGATTAAGGTTAACAATATTTTGATTTCATAATTCATAATTGTCTGTGAACAGAGGGGTGGGCTCACAGAGAGACACTGGTTAGTATTGTGTGTAAAAAGACTCTCACACTGATCATCTCCAAACGTTTTCTTGGTTCCCACAAGCTCAACTGACTGCGCCGCGGCCCGCTGTGCGCAAGGGCGCGAAGGCCCGTCCAACGCTGCTTGCAGCTTTAATTAGGGCCTGAGCCCAAAGGGCGAAGACCCTATTGTTTTTCGTGCGTTTGTTTGTTTATTATTATTCTTTCTTGTTACGCCACTTTAACTCTAAATTTGACCCCCTAAACATGCTCAAAAACTCACCAAATTTGGCACGCACATCAGGAATGGTGAAAAATTTGATAAAATGTAAAAATTAAACCCCAAAGTGCCAAAATGTGCTCTCTAGCGCCACCTATGTATCTAAAACGGCCACCACGGCCCGTAGGAATGTCGTAGAGAGATCGAACCAAAACCCAATTATTCGTCTCATCAAGACCTACAAATCATACGCTGACACCCCTGACCTAAATCCAACAGGAAATCTGCCATGTCCATTTCAAAGTATGATTTTTTGCCAATTTTGGACCTTGAATAAACGCTATCTCCTCCTAGGGCGTTAATGGTATCGGCTTCAAACTTTAATACATGACTTATCACACTGTGTTGAGCAAAAGTTATTAAAAACTTTGTAATAACTCGAACGGTTTAGATTTAGTAAGCCCTGAAAGTTGGAGTGCGACATTACACCTTACAATGTAAACCAATGGGGAGGCAAATTTTGGGCATGGACTTTGTGCCAAACTGGGGCATCTGGCGTCTAAACTATAAGTCCGACCACTTTCAAACCTGTATCAATGGATTCGCGACGAAAATTCCTACAAAAAAATGATATTTTTATGTAGGATTTGGCCAAAGTTATGGGATTTATGAGGATTTTTCACAAGAAGATCACTTTGAAATCTTTCCTTCCAACTGTGAGGGAGAGAGAGAGAATGGGAGGGGGGGGATGGGTAAAGTAAACATCTGCTGCCTGTGACAGAAGCCCTTGGACTGCACCACACTCCACTTACTTAGTGCTTTCACACATGTGACAGCAGTGTTCAATCCTTACTTCTTTTCAAGGAGCGTATGTGCTCCTAAATGAAAGAAAATAGGAGCATACATATAACTTTAGGAGTACACTGAAAAATGTTCAAGTAAGAGTGTCTTACAGAAAACAATTCATTTCATACATATTTACAATTTATCACATACATATTTAAACTCTGTGTGTGTGTGTGTGTGTGTGTGTAAATCACAATTTGCTGTTTTTAGGGGTGCTTGATTATGGCAAAAATTATAATCACAATCATTTTTGTTCAATATTGAGATCATGATTATTTAACATGATTACTTTTTGCCTGTCATCTTCTGCAATTGCTGTTGTTCATACATGCACATATTTTTTCTAACTTGGCTGAGGAGACTATTACACATCTAATCATATATTGTAGTAATGATTAAGAAAAAGTATAGCCTATATGAGGGAAAAACTCAGGAAGGCTGGAGCTCCGGAGCTCCGTATTAAAACTGTAATGGACCTGCCATGAGGGTGGAGCAAACTCCATTTCCAAGAATGCTTTGCGATTTTCACACCTCAGCAGGGAGCAGTCAATATCGGTCCCTCATTGGCGGAGACGCTCCTGCACAGCGGAGCGTCCTGAGGACGCAGCCATGACATCACCACCCCTTTATAAGCGAGCACGCCCGAAATATACGTCTTTCCCATGTCACTGAGCTAGGGTTAACTCCTGTTCCCCTGTGAGTTAGCTTGACTACCCCACGAACATGTTTTCCCCTCATCGAAGACTCCCCTCGTCGGACGAGACGAGACTTTGCCCGTGTTCACCCGAACACATTCCTGGACCCGAGAGAGACCGCTGCTGCAACCAGCGTCCTCAAATTCCCCCGGAGAAAGAGGAAATGAAGTTACTTCGGGATAACGTGGACCGGCTCTGCCCTGCGCGTCTTCGCCGAGTCATCTCTGCTGTTCTCTCCGCCACTCCACTCAGAGCCAGCTGCCGTGTTTTCGCCGACCTGTTTTACCTTGATGGTCACGGTGTTTTTTCCGCAGGTTACACTTCACTCAGCTGGCCGACAGACCCGCTGATTCTCTCCGCTTTAACCTAAATAGCAATTCGGGACTCGGTGCTCCGTTTGGATCTAAACAGAGAGCCGGGGTTAGCTGAGAGGCTAGCAGAGGCTAACTGGTTGTGCTTCTTTCGGTCATGCTGCAGTTAACGCTCCGCTGCTGCCTGTTTGCTGCCTGTTCTCCGCTTTAACCTAAATAACAAATCGGGACTCGGTGCTCCGTTTGGATCTAAACAGAGAGCCGGGGTTAGCTGAGAGGCTAGCAGAGGCGAACTGGTTGTGCTTCTTTCGGTCATGCTGCAGTTAACGCTCCGCTGCTGCCTGTTTGCTGCCTGTTCTCCGTTTTAACCTAAATAACAAATCGGGACTCGGTGCTCCGTTTGGATCTAAACAGAGAGCCGGGGTTAGCTGAGAGGCTAGCAGAGGCTAACTGGTTGTGCTTCTTTCGGTCATGCTGCAGTTAACGCTCCGCTGCTGCCTGTTTGCTGCCTGTTAGTTGTGTTCACCACGCTTGACTATTTTGTGTTTGTCCCGCTCGGGACTACTGTGTTTGTGCTGCCGTGAGTGAGAAAGTAAACTGATTTGTCGATCTTAAACCAGACAACGTGCGTTACAGACTGCCGTCCATACGTGCGCTCTCTGTGGAAAAAGAACCGCTTCTCTCTCTCTCACGATCGCTCTCCCTCCTCCCTCTCTTGTGACTAACACCATACTCACGCGCGCACAGATACACGCACCGACATCGTTTTGCACATCTGATGGTCAGATAACGTCGGACAAAAGTGTCCAACCTGCAAGTGTCCAACCCTGTGCAAAGCTGTTTGTGTTTTGTTTGGCAGAATTAGATTTTAGAATAACTAGGCCTATTTATTGAATGAAGCATTTGTTAACTTTGTTAATTTTGCTAAGTTTAATAAACACTGTTATATCTTTAAAGAGAAGTTCTTTAGTCATTATTGTGTGTAACATATTGTGAAAAGTGGCTGATTGAAGGAGTCAGAGCTCGAATTCAACCCTTCTTTGTTCACCCTTGAATGATTATCTCTCAGATATGAACATTCTAGGTGAACTCCCATTTATGAGACTACCTTGCTCGGTTATTGGTCCCGGTTTCGGGGTGGTGCTTCGTATCTGTTAGTTCATATTAATAGTTCTGTTAATTGTTATAATTAATTATTATTGATCATTGATAATTATAGCAAATAATTAACTGTGTTCTTCGCAGATTCCTACAGTTGGTACCTGAATTATTGATTAAGGTTAACAATATTTTGATTTCATAATCCATAATTGTCTGTGAACAGAGGGGTGGGCTCACAGAGAGACACTGGTTAGTATTGTGTGTAAAAAGACTCTCACACTGATCATCTCCAAACGCTTTCTTGGTTCCCACAAGCTCAACTGACTGCGCCGCGGCCCGACGTGCGCAAGGGCGCGAAGGCCCGTTCAACGCTGCTTGCAGCTTTAATTAGGGCCTGAGCCCAAAGGGCGAAGACCCTCTTGTTTTTCGTGTGTTTGTTTCTTTCTTATTATTATTATTAGGGCCTGAGCCCAAAGGGCGAAGACCCTATTGTTTTTCGTGTGTTTGTTTCTTTATTATTCTTTCTTTCTTGTTACGCCACTTTAACTCTAAATTTGACCCCCTAAACATGCTCAAAAACTCACCAAATTTGGCACGCACATCAGGAATGGTGAAAAATTTGATAAAATGTAAAAATTAAACCCCAAAGTGCCAAAATGTGCTCTCTAGCGCCACCTATGTATCTAAAACGGCCGCCACGGCCCGTAGGAATGTCGTAGAGAGATCGAACCAAAACCCAATTATTCGTCTCATCAAGACCTACAAATCATACGCTGACACCCCTGACCTAAATCCAACAGGAAATCCGCAATGTCAATTTCAAAGTATGATTTTTTGCCAATTTTGGACCTTGAATAAACGCTATCTCCTCCTAGGGCGTTAATGGTATCGGCTTCAAACTTGAATACATGACTTATCACACTGTGTTGAGCAAAAGTTATTAAAAACTTTGTAATAACTCGAACGGTTTAGATTTAGTAAGCCCTGAAAGTTGGAGTGCGACATTACACCTTACAATGTAAACCAATGGGGAGGCAAATTCTGGGCATGGACTTTGTGCCAAACTGGGGCATCTGGCGTCTAAACTATAAGTCCGACCACTTTCAAACCTGTATCAATGGATTCGCGACGAAAATTCCTACAAAAAAATGATATTTTTATGTAGGATTTGGTCAAAGTTATGGGATTTATGAGGATTTTTCACAAGAAGATCAGTTTAAAATCTGTCCTTCCAACTGTGAGGGAGAGAGAGAGAATGGGAGGGGGGGGATGGGTAAAGTAAACATCTACTCCATTTCCAAGGATGCTTTGCGATTTTCACACCTCAGCAGGGAGCAGTCAACATCGGTCCCTCATTGGCGGAGACGCTCCTGCACAGCCATGACATCACCACCCCTTTATAAGCGAGCACGCCCGAAATACACGTCTTTCCCATGTCACTGAGCTCGGGGTAACTCCTGTTCCCCTGTGAGTTAGCTTGACTACCCCACGAACATGTTTTCCCCTCATCGAAGACTCCCCTCGTCGGACGAGACGAGACTTTTCCCGTGTTCACCCGAACACATTCCTGGAGCCGAGAGAGACCGCTGCTGCAACCAGCGTCCTCAAATTCCCCCGAGAAAGAGGAAATGAAGTTACTTACATTCCTTTTTTCCGCAGGTTTCACTTCACTCAGCTGGCCGACAGACCCGCTGATTCTCTCCGCTTTAACCTAAATAGCAATTCGGGACTCGGTGCTCCGTTTGGATCTAAACAGAGACCCGGGGTTAGCTGAGAGGCTAGCAGAGGCTAACTGGTTGTGCTTCTTTCGGTCATGCTGCAATTAACGCTCCGCTGCTGCCTGTTCTCCGCTTTAACCTAAATAACAAATCGGGACTCGGTGCTCCGTTTGGATCTAAACAGAGAGCCGGGGTTAGCTGAGTGGCTAGCAGAGGCTAACTGGTTGTGCTTCTTTCGGTCATGCTGCAGTTAACGCTCCGCTGCTGCCTGTTTGCTGCCTGTTCTCCGCTTTAACCTAAATAACAAATCGGGACTCGGTGCTCCGTTTGGATCTAAACAGAGAGCCGGGGTTAGCTGAGAGGCTAGCAGAGGCTAACTGGTTGTGCTTCTTTCGGTCATGCTGCAATTAACGCTCCGCTGCTGCCTGTTCTCGGCTTTAACCTAAATAACAAATCGGGACTCGGTGCTCCGTTTGGATCTAAACAGAGAGCCGGGGTTAGCTGAGAGGCTAGCAGGGCCTAACTGGTTGTGCTTCTTTCGGTCATGCTGCAGTTAACGCTCCGCTGCTGCCTGTTTGCTGCCTGTTAGTTGTGTTCACCACGCTAGACTATTTTGTGTTTGTCCCGCTCGGGACTACTGTGTTTGTGCTGCCGTGAGTGAGAAAGTAAACTGATTTGTCGATCTGAAACCAGACAACGTGCGTTACAGACTGCTGTCCGTACTTGCGCTCTCTGTGGAAAAAGAACCGCTTCTCTCTCTCTCACGATCGTTTTCCCTACTCCCTCTTGTGACTAACACTACACTCACGCGCGCACAGATACACGCACCGACATCGTTTTGCACATCTGATGGTCAGATAACGTCGGACAAAAGTGTCCAACCTGCAAGTGTCCAACCCTGTGCAAAGCTGTTTGTGTTTTGTTTGGTAGAATTAGATTTTAGAATAGCTATTTATTGAATGAAGCATTTGTTAACTTTGTTAATTTTGCTGAGTTTAATTAACACTGTTATATCTTTAAAGAGAAGTTCTTTAGTCATTATTGGTAACATATTGTGAAAAGTGGCTGATTGAAGGAGTCAGAGCTCGAATTCAACCCTTCTTTGTTCACCCTTGAATGATTATCTCTCAGATATTAACATTCTAGGTGAACTCCCATTTATGAGATTACCTTGTTCGGTTATTGGTCCCGGTTTCGGGATGGTGCTTCGTATTTGTTAGTTCATATTAATAATTCTGTTATTTGTTATAATTATTTATTATTGATAATTGATAATTATAGCAAATAATCAACTGTGTTCCTTGCAGATCCTACAGTTGGTGCCTGAATTATTGATTAAGGTTAACAATATTTTGATTTCATAATCCATAATTGTCTGTGAGCAGAGGGGTGGGCTCACAGAGAGACACTGGTTAGTATTATGTGTCAAAAGACTCTCACACTGATCATCTCCAAACGTTTTCTTGGTTCCCAGAAGCTTAGCTGACTGCGCTGCCGCCCGCTGTGCGCAAGGGCGCGAAGGCCCGTCCAACGCTGCTTGCAGCTTTAATTAGGGCCTGAGCCCAAAGGGCGAAGACCCTCTTGTTTTTCGTGTGTTTGTTTGTTTCTTATTATTAGGGCCTGAGCCCAAAGGGCGAAGACCCTCTTGTTTTTCGTGTGTTTGTTTGTTTCTTATTAGGGCCTGAGCCCAAAGGGCGAAGACCCTATTGTTTTTCGTGCGTTTGTTTCTTTATTATTATTATTCTTTCTTTCTTGTTACGCGACTTTAACTCTAAATTTGACCCCCTAAACATGCTCAAAAACTCACCAAATTTGGCACGCACATCAGGAATGGTGAAAAATTTGATAAAATGAAAAAATTAAACCCCAAAGTGCCAAAATGTGCTCTCTAGCGCCACCTATGTATCTAAAACGGCCACCACGGCCCGTAGGAATGTCGTAGAGAGATCGAACCAAAACCCAATTATTCGTCTCATCAAGACCTACAAATCATACGCTGACACCCCTGACCTAAATCCAACAGGAAATCTGCAATGTCAATTTCAAAGTATGATTTTTTGCCAATTTTGGACCTTGAATAAACGCTATCTCCTCCTAGGGCGTTAATGGTATCGGCTTCAAACTTTAATACATGACTTATCACACTGTGTTGAGCAAAAGTTATTAAAAACTTTGTAATAACTCGAACGGTTTAGATTTAGTAAGCCCTGAAAGTTGGAGTGCGACATTACACCTTACAATGTAAACCAATGGGGAGGCAAATTTTGGGCATGGACTTTGTGCCAAACTGGGGCATCTGGCGTCTAAACTATAAGTCCCACCACTTTCAAACCTGTATCAATGGATTCGCGACGAAAATTCCTACAAAAAAATGATATTTTTATGTAGGATTTGGCCAAAGTTATGGGATTTATGAGGATTTTTCACAAGAAGATCACTTTGAAATCTTTCCTTCCAACTGTGAGGGAGAGAGAGAGAATGGGAGGGGGGGGGATGGGTAAAGTAAACATCTACTGCCTGTGACAGAAGCCCTTGGACTGCACCACACTCCACTTACTTAGTGCTTTCACACATGTGACAGCAGTGTTCAATCCTTACTTCTTTTCAAGGAGCGCATGTGCTCCTAAATGAAAGAAATTAGGAGCATACATATAACTTTAGGAGCACACTGAAAAATGTTCAAGTAAGAGTTTCTTACAGAAAACAATTCATTTCATACATATTTACAATTTATCACATACATATTTAAACTCTCTGTGTGTGTGTGTGTGTGTGTGTGTGTGTGTGTGTGTGTATGTAAATCACAATTAGCTGTTTTTAGGGGTGCTTGTTTATGGCAAAAATTATAATCACAATCAGTTTTGTTCAATATTGAGATCATGATTATTTAACATGATTACTTTTTGACTGTCATCTTCTGCAATTGCTGTTGTTCATACATGCACATATTTTTTCTAACTTGGCTGAGGAGACTATTACACATCTAATCATATATTGTAGTAATGATTAAGAAAAAGTATAGCCTATATGAGGGAAAAACTCAGGAAGGCTGGAGCTCCGGAGCTCCGTATTAAAACTGTAATGGACCTGCCATGAGGGTGGAGCAAACTCCATTTCCAAGAATGCTTTGCGATTTTCACACCTCAGCAGGGAGCAGTCAACATCGGTCCCTCATTGGCGGAGACGCTCCTGCACAGCGGAGCGTCCTGAGGACGCAGCCATGACATCACCACCCCTTTATAAGCGAGCACGCCCGAAATATACGTCTTTCCCATGTCACTGAGCTAGGGTTAACTCCTGTTCCCCTGTGAGTTAGCTTGACTACCCCACGAACATGTTTTCCCCTCATCGAAGACTCCCCTCGTCGGACGAGACGAGACTTTGCCCGTGTTCACCCGAACACATTCCTGGACCCGAGAGAGACCGCTGCTGCAACCAGCGTCCTCAAATTCCCCCGGAGAAAGAGGAAATGAAGTTACTTCGGGATAACGTGGACCGGCTCTGCCCTGCGCGTCTTCGCCGAGTCATCTCTGCTGTTCTCTCCGCCACTCCACTCAGAGCCAGCTGCCGTGTTTTCGCCGACCTGTTTTACCTTGATGGTCACGGTGTTTTTTCCGCAGGTTACACTTCACTCAGCTGGCCGACAGACCCGCTGATTCTCTCCGCTTTAACCTAAATAGCAATTCGGGACTCGGTGCTCCGTTTGGATCTAAACAGAGAGCCGGGGTTAGCTGAGAGGCTAGCAGAGGCTAACTGGTTGTGCTTCTTTCGGTCATGCTGCAGTTAACGCTCCGCTGCTGCCTGTTTGCTGCCTGTTAGTTGTGTTCACCACGCTTGACTATTTTGTGTTTGTCCCGCTCGGGACTACTGTGTTTGTGCTGCCGTGAGTGAGAAAGTAAACTGATTTGTCGATCTTAAACCAGACAACGTGCGTTACAGACTGCCGTCCATACGTGCGCTCTCTGTGGAAAAAGAACCGCTTCTCTCTCTCTCACGATCGCTCTCCCTCCTCCCTCTCTTGTGACTAACACCATACTCACGCGCGCACAGATACACGCACCGACATCGTTTTGCACATCTGATGGTCAGATAACGTCGGACAAAAGTGTCCAACCTGCAAGTGTCCAACCCTGTGCAAAGCTGTTTGTGTTTTGTTTGGTAGAATTAGATTTTAGAATAGCTGTTTATTGAATGAAGCATTTGTTAACTTTGTTAATTTTGCTAAGTTTCATAAACACTGTTATATCTTTAAAGAGAAGTTCTTTAGTCATTATTGGTAACATATTGTGAAAAGTGGCTGATTGAAGGAGTCAGAGCTCGAATTCAACCCTTCTTTGTTCACCCTTGACTGATTATCTCTCAGATATGAACATTCTAGGTGAACTCCCATTTATGAGACTACCTTGCTCGGTTATTGGCCCCGGTTTCGGGGTGGTGCTTCGTATCTGTTAGTTCATATTAATAATTCTGTTAATTGTTATAATTAATTATTATTGATAATTGATAATTATAGCAAATAATTAACTGTGTTCTTCGCAGATTCCTACAGTTGGTACCTGAATTACTGATTAAGGTTAACAATATTTTGATGTCATAATTCATAATCGTCTGTGAACGGAGGGGTGGGCTCACAGAGAGACACTGGTTAGTATTGTGTGTAAAAAGACTCTCACACTGATCATCTCCAAACGCTTTCTTGGTTCCCACAAGCTCAACTGACTGCGCCGCGGCTCGCTGTGCGCAAGGGCGCGAAGGCCCGTTCAACGCTGCTTGCAGCTTTAATTAGGGCCTGAGCCCAAAGGGCGAAGACCCTATTGTTTTTCGTGTGTTTGTTTGTTTCTTATTAGGGCCTGAGCCCAAAGGGCGAAGACCCTATTGTTTTTCGTGTGTTTGTTTCTTTATTATTATTATTCTTTCTTGTTACGCCACTTTAACTCTAAATTTGACCCCCTAAACATGCTCAAAAACTCACCAAATTTGGCACGCACATCAAGTCTGGTGAAAAATTTGATAAAATGTAAAAATTAAACCCCAAAGTGCCAAAATGTGCTCGAGAGCGCCACCTATGTATCTAAAACGGCCGCCACGGCCCGTAGGAATGTCGTAGAGAGATCGAACCAAAACTCAATTATTCGTCTCATCAAGACCTACAAATCATACGCTGACACCCCTGACCTAAATCCAACAGGAAATCCGCAATGTCAATTTCAAAGTATGATTTTTTGCCAATTTTGGACCTTGAATAAACGCTATCTCCTCCTAGGGCGTTAATGGTATGGGCTTCAAACTTTAATACATGACTTATCACACTGTGTTGAGCAAAAGTTATTAAAAACTTTGTAATAACTCGAACGGTTTAGATTTAGTAAGCCCTGAAAGTTGGAGTGCGACATTACACCTTACAATGTAAACCAATGGGGAGGCAAATTCTGGGCATGGACTTTGTGCCAAACTGGGGCATCTGGCGTCTAAACTATGAGTCCCACCACTTTCAAACCTGTATCAATGGATTCGCGACGAAAATTCCTACAAAAAAATGATATTTTTATGTAGGATTTGGCCAAAGTTATGGGATTTATGAGGATTTTCCACAAGAAGATCACTTTGAAATCTTTCCTTCCAACTGTGAGGGAGAGAGAGAGAATGGGAGGGGGGGATGGGTAAAGTAAACATCTACTGCCTGTGACAGAGGGTGGAGCAAACTCCATTTCCAAGGATGCTTTGCGATTTTCACACCTCAGCAGGGAGCAGTCCACATTGGTCCCTCATTGGCGGAGACGCTCCTGAACAGCGGAGCGTCTCGAGGACACAGCCATGACATCACCACCCCTTTATAAGCGAGCACGCCCAAACTACACGTCTTTCCCATGTCACTGAGCTAGGGGTAACTCCTGTTCCCCTGTGAGTTAGCTTAACTACCCCACGAACATGTTTTCCCCTCATCGAAGACTCCCCTCGTCGGACGAGACGAGACTTTGCCCGTGTTCACCCGAACACATTCCTGGACCCGAGAGAGACCGCTGCTGCAACCAGCGTCCTCAAATTCCCCCGAGAAAGAGGAAATGAAGTTACTTCGGGATAACGTGGACCGGCTCTGCCCTGCGCGTCTTCGCCGAGTCGTCTCTGCTGCTCTCTCCGCCACTCCACTCAGAGCCAGCTGCCTTGTTTTCGCTGACGTGCGAGAACGGCACCGTCTGCCTCCGAGCCAAGAACAAAGATGGACATTAAGACGGACTACACACACACACAACCTGCGCACTTTCTGAAGCGACCAAGTAAGAGGCATAAGTCTGGGCATAGGCAGTGTTAGTTGTGTGTTCTTTTCAGCATCAGTTGCTGTTGTTTAGCATTTAGCCTTTTTAGCTTTATTGCTATTGTTCTTGTTGTGTGAGTTGACGGACCGCCGAGTCCATTTTTCTCTGCTTTACTGTGAGGAGTATTTTAAGTTTGCTGCCTGTTAGTTGTGTTCACCACGCTAGACTATTTTGTGTTTTTCCCGGTCGGGACAACTGCTTCTTTTGTGCCACCGTGAGTGTGAAAGTAAATTGATTTGTCGATCAGAAACCAGACAACGTACGTTACAGACTGCCGTCCGTACGTGCGCTCTCTGTGGACAAAAGCTTCTCTCCCTCTCACGATCGCTTTCCCTCCTCCCTCTCTTGCGACTAACACACACACTCACACGCGCGCACAGACACACGCACCGACATCTTTTTGCACATCTGACGGTCAGATAACATCAGACAAAGCTTTGCTTTGTCTTTCGTTATCCGCCATCAGACACGTGTGTTTTTCACGGAATTGGGTGAGGGCAAGACGCCGACCACCAGTCACCTTGTAAGACACCGCCGTACTAATGCCATCGAGTCTCGCGTGACGTGACATACTCCCACAGTCACGTCCGCGTCGCAGACCTTCGACGTCATCACGTCAGGCCCCGTCGTCATCTCTCACACACACATCTTTACATACATACATATGCGCATTCCCCTGCAAGTGTCCAACTCTGTGCAAAGCTGTTTGTGTTTTGTTTGGTAGAATTAGATTTTAGAATAGCTGTTTATTGAATGAAGTATTTGTTAACTTTGTTAATTTTGCTAAGTTTAATAAACAATGTTATATCTTTAAAGAGAAGTTCTTTTGTCATTATTGTGTGTAACATATTGTGAGATGTGGCTAATTGAAGGAGTCAGAGCTTGAATTCAACCCTTCTTTGTTCACCCTTGAAAGTTGATAAGGTTGTTAAGGTTAACAATATTTTGATTTCGTAATCCATAATTGTCTGTGAACAGAGGGGTGGGCTCACAGAGAGACACTGGTTAGTATTGTGCGTCAAAAGACTCTCACACTGATCATCTCCAAACGTTTTCTTGGTTCCCAGGAGCTTAGGTGACTGCGCCGCGGCCCGCTGTGCGCAAGGGCGCGAAGGCCCGTCCAACGCTGCTTGCAGCTTTAATTATTATTATTCTTTATTATTACGCCACTTTAACTCTAAATTTGACCCCCTAAACATGCTCAAAAACTCACCAAATTTGGCACGCACATCAGGAATGGTGAAAAATTTGATAAAATGTAAAAATTAAACCCCAAAGTGCCAAAATGTGCTCTCTAGCGCCACCTATGTATCTAAAACGGCCACCACGGCCCGTAGGAATGTCGTAGAGAGATCGAACCAAAACTCAATTATTCGTCTCATCAAGACCTACAAATCATACGCTGACACCCCTGACCTAAATCCAACAGGAAATCTGCTATGTCAATTTCAAAGTATGCTTTTTTGCCAATTTTGGACCTTGAATAAACGCTATCTCCTCCTAGGGCGTTAATGGTATCGGCTTCAAACTTGAATACATGACTTATCACACTGTGTAGAGCAAAAGTTATTAAAAACTTTGTAATAACTCGAACGGTTTAGATTTAGTAAGCCCTGAAAGTTGGGGTGCGACATTACACCTTACAATGTAAACCAATGGGGAGGCAAATTCTGGGCATGGACTTTGTGCCAAACTGGGGCATCTGGCGTCTAAACTATAAGTCCCACCACTTTCAAACCTGTATCAATGGATTCGCGACGAAAATTCCTACAAAAAAATGATATTTTTATGTAGGATTTGGTCAAAGTTATGGGATTTATGAGGATTTTTCACAAGAAGATCAGTTTAAAATCTGTCCTTCCAACTGTGAGGGAGAGAGAGAGAATGGGAGGGGGGGGATGGGTAAAGTAAACATCTACTCCATTTCCAAGGATGCTTTGCGATTTTCACACCTCAGCAGGGAGCAGTCAACATCGGTCCCTCATTGGCGGAGACGCTCCTGCACAGCCATGACATCACCACCCCTTTATAAGCGAGCACGCCCGAAATACACGTCTTTCCCATGTCACTGAGCTCGGGGTAACTCCTGTTCCCCTGTGAGTTAGCTTGACTACCCCACGAACATGTTTTCCCCTCATCGAAGACTCCCCTCGTCGGACGAGACGAGACTTTGCCCGTGTTCACCCGAACACATTCCTGGAGCCGAGAGAGACCGCTGCTGCAACCAGCGTCCTCAAATTCCCCCGAGAAAGAGGAAATTAAGTTACTTACATTCCTTTTTTCCGCAGGTTTCACTTCACTCAGCTGGCCGACAGACCCGCTGATTCTCTCCGCTTTAACCTAAATAGCAATTCGGGACTCGGTGCTCCGTTTGGATCTAAACAGAGACCCGGGGTTAGCTGAGAGGCTAGCAGAGGCTAACTGGTTGTGCTTCTTTCGGTCATGCTGCAATTAACGCTCCGCTGCTGCCTGTTCTCCGCTTTAACCTAAATAACAAATCGGGACTCGGTGCTCCGTTTGGATCTAAACAGAGAGCCGGGGTTAGCTGAGTGGCTAGCAGAGGCTAACTGGTTGTGCTTCTTTCGGTCATGCTGCAGTTAACGCTCCGCTGCTGCCTGTTTGCTGCCTGTTCTCCGCTTTAACCTAAATAACAAATCGGGACTCGGTGCTCCGTTTGGATCTAAACAGAGAGCCGGGGTTAGCTGAGAGGCTAGCAGAGGCTAACTGGTTGTGCTTCTTTCGGTCATGCTGCAATTAACGCTCCGCTGCTGCCTGTTCTCGGCTTTAACCTAAATAACAAATCGGGACTCGGTGCTCCGTTTGGATCTAAACAGAGAGCCGGGGTTAGCTGAGAGGCTAGCAGAGGCTAACTGGTTGTGCTTCTTTCGGTCATGCTGCAGTTAACGCTCCGCTGCTGCCTGTTTGCTGCCTGTTAGTTGTGTTCACCACGCTAGACTATTTTGTGTTTGTCCCGCTCGGGACTACTGTGTTTGTGCTGCCGTGAGTGAGAAAGTAAACTGATTTGTCGATCTGAAACCAGACAACGTGCGTTACAGACTGCTGTCCGTACTTGCGCTCTCTGTGGAAAAAGAACCGCTTCTCTCTCTCTCACGATCGTTTTCCCTACTCCCTCTTGTGACTAACACTACACTCACGCGCGCACAGATACACGCACCGACATCGTTTTGCACATCTGATGGTCAGATAACGTCGGACAAAAGTGTCCAACCTGCAAGTGTCCAACCCTGTGCAAAGTTGTTTGTGTTTTGTTTGGTAGAATTAGATTTTAGAATAGCTATTTATTGAATGAAGCATTTGTTAACTTTGTTAATTTTGCTGAGTTTAATTAACACTGTTATATCTTTAAAGAGAAGTTCTTTAGTCATTATTGGTAACATATTGTGAAAAGTGGCTGATTGAAGGAGTCAGAGCTCGAATTCAACCCTTCTTTGTTCACCCTTGAATGATTATCTCTCAGATATTAACATTCTAGGTGAACTCCCATTTATGAAATTACCTTGTTCGGTTATTGGTCCCGGTTTCGGGATGGTGCTTCGTATTTGTTAGTTCATATTAATAATTCTGTTATTTGTTATAATTATTTATTATTGATAATTGATAATTATAGCAAATAATCAACTGTGTTCCTTGCAGATCCTACAGTTGGTGCCTGAATTATTGATTAAGGTTAACAATATTTTGATTTCATAATCCATAATTGTCTGTGAGCAGAGGGGTGGGCTCACAGAGAGACACTGGTTAGTATTATGTGTCAAAAGACTCTCACACTGATCATCTCCAAACGTTTTCTTGGTTCCCAGAAGCTTAGCTGACTGCGCCGCCGCCCGCCGTGCGCAAGGGCGCGAAGGCCCGTCCAACGCTGCTTGCAGCTTTAATTAGGGCCTGAGCCCAAAGGGCGAAGACCCTCTTGTTTTTCGTCCGTTTGTTTCTTTATTATTATTATTATTATTATTATTATTCTTTCTTTCTTGTTACGCCACTTTAACTCTAAATTTGACCCCCTAAACATGCTCAAAAACTCACCAAATTTGGCACGCACATCAGGAATGGTGAAAAATTTGATAAAATGTAAAAATTAAACCCCAAAGTGCCAAAATGTGCTCTCTAGCGCCACCTACGTATCTAAAACGGCCACCACGGCCCGTAGGAATGTCGTAGAGAGATCGAACCAAAACCCAATTATTCGTCTCATCAAGACCTACAAATCATACGCTGACACCCCTGACCTAAATCCAACAGGAAATCCGCAATGTCAATTTCAAAGTATGATTTTTTGCCAATTTTGGACCTTGAATAAACGCTATCTCCTCCTAGGGCGTTAATGGTATCGGCTTCAAACTTTAATACATGACTTATCACACTGTGTTGAGCAAAAGTTATTAAAAACTTTGTAATAACTCGAACGGTTTAGATTTAGTAAGCCCTGAAAGTTGGAGTGCGACATTACACCTTACAATGTAAACCAATGGGGAGGCAAATTCTGGGCATGGACTTTGTGCCAAACTGGGGCATCTGGCGTCTAAACTATAAGTCCCACCACTTTCAAACCTGTATCAATGGATTCGCGACGAAAATTCCTACAAAAAAATGATATTTTTATGTAGGATTTGGTCAAAGTTATGGGATTTATGAGGATTTTTCACAAGAAGATCAGTTTAAAATCTGTCCTTC
This sequence comes from Thunnus maccoyii, assembly GCF_910596095.1. Lineage (NCBI taxonomy): Eukaryota > Metazoa > Chordata > Actinopteri > Scombriformes > Scombridae > Thunnus > Thunnus maccoyii. Next base: position 249,366 of record NW_024757901.1, on the reverse strand, counting down.
CAACTGTGAGGGAGAGAGAGAGAATGGGAGGGGGGGGATGGGTAAAGTAAACATCTACTCCATTTCCAAGGATGCTTTGCGATTTTCACACCTCAGCAGGGAGCAGTCAACATCGGTCCCTCATTGGCGGAGACGCTCCTGCACAGCCATGACATCACCACCCCTTTATAAGCGAGCACGCCCGAAATACACGTCTTTCCCATGTCACTGAGCTCGGGGTAACTCCTGTTCCCCTGTGAGTTAGCTTGACTACCCCACGAACATGTTTTCCCCTCATCGAAGACTCCCCTCGTCGGATGAGACGAGACTTTTCCCGTGTTCACCCGAACACATTCCTGGAGCCGAGAGAGACCGCTGCTGCAACCAGCGTCCTCAAATTCCCCCGAGAAAGAGGAAATGAAGTTACTTACATTCCTTTTTTCCGCAGGTTTCACTTCACTCAGCTGGCCGACAGACCCGCTGATTCTCTCCGCTTTAACCTAAATAGCAATTCGGGACTCGGTGCTCCGTTTGGATCTAAACAGAGACCCGGGGTTAGCTGAGAGGCTAGCAGAGGCTAACTGGTTGTGCTTCTTTCGGTCATGCTGCAATTACCGCTCCGCTGCTGCCTGTTCTCCGCTTTAACCTAAATAACAAATCGGGACTCGGTGCTCCGTTTGGATCTAAACAGAGAGCCGGGGTTAGCTGAGTGGCTAGCAGAGGCTAACTGGTTGTGCTTCTTTCGGTCATGCTGCAGTTAACGCTCCGCTGCTGCCTGTTTGCTGCCTGTTCTCCGCTTTAACCTAAATAACAAATCGGGACTCGGTGCTCCGTTTGGATCTAAACAGAGAGCCGGGGTTAGCTGAGAGGCTAGCAGAGGCTAACTGGTTGTGCTTCTTTCGGTCATGCTGCAATTAACGCTCCGCTGCTGCCTGTTCTCGGCTTTAACCTAAATAACAAATCGGGACTCGGTGCTCCGTTTGGATCTAAACAGAGAGCCGGGGTTAGCTGAGAGGCTAGCAGAGGCTAACTGGTTGTGCTTCTTTCGGTCATGCTGCAGTTAACGCTCCGCTGCTGCCTGTTTGCTGCCTGTTAGTTGTGTTCACCACGCTAGACTATTTTGTGTTTGTCCCGCTCGGGACTACTGTGTTTGTGCTGCCGTGAGTGAGAAAGTAAACTGATTTGTCGATCTGAAACCAGACAACGTGCGTTACAGACTGCTGTCCGTACTTGCGCTCTCTGTGGAAAAAGAACCGCTTCTCTCTCTCTCACGATCGTTTTCCCTACTCCCTCTTGTGACTAACACTACACTCACGCGCGCACAGATACACGCACCGACATCGTTTTGCACATCTGATGGTCAGATAACGTCGGACAAAAGTGTCCAACCTGCAAGTGTCCAACCCTGTGCAAAGCTGTTTGTGTTTTGTTTGGTAGAATTAGATTTTAGAATAGCTATTTATTGAATGAAGCATTTGTTAACTTTGTTAATTTTGCTGAGTTTAATTAACACTGTTATATCTTTAAAGAGAAGTTCTTTAGTCATTATTGGTAACATATTGTGAAAAGTGGCTGATTGAAGGAGTCAGAGCTCGAATTCAACCCTTCTTTGTTCACCCTTGAATGATTATCTCTCAGATATTAACATTCTAGGTGAACTCCCATTTATGAGATTACCTTGTTCGGTTATTGGTCCCGGTTTCGGGATGGTGCTTCGTATTTGTTAGTTCATATTAATAATTCTGTTAATTGTTATAATTATTTATTATTGATAATTGATAATTATAGCAAATAATTAACTGTGTTCTTCGCAGATTCCTACAGTTGGTACCTGAATTACTGATTAAGGTTAACAATATTTTGATGTCATAATTCATAATTGTCTGTGAACGGAGGGGTGGGCTCACAGAGAGACACTGGTTAGTATTGTGTGTAAAAAGACTCTCACACTGATCATCTCCAAACGCTTTCTTGGTTCCCACAAGCTCAACTGACTGCGCCGCGGCCCGCTGTGCGCAAGGGCGCGAAGGCCCGTCCAACGCTGCTTGCAGCTTTAATTAGGGCCTGAGCCCAAAGGGCGAAGACCCTCTTGTTTTTCGTGTGTTTGTTTGTTTCTTATTATTATTATTATTATTATTATTATTATTCTTTATTATTACGCCACTTTAACTCTAAATTTGACCCCCTAAACATGCTCAAAAACTCACCAAATTTGGCACGCACATCAGGAATGGTGAAAAATTTGATAAAATGTAAAAATTAAACCCCAAAGTGCCAAAATGTGCTCGAGAGCGCCACCTATGTATCTAAAACGGCCACCACGGCCCGTAGGAATGTCGTAGAGAGATCGAACCAAAACCCAATTATTCGTCTCATCAAGACCTACAAATCATACGCTGACACCCCTGACCTAAATCCAACAGGAAATCTGCAATGTCCATTTCAAAGTATGATTTTTTGCCAATTTTGGACCTTGAATAAACGCTATCTCCTCCTAGGGCGTTAATGGTATCGGCTTCAAACTTTAATACATGACTTATCACACTGTGTTGAGCAAAAGTTATTAAAAACTTTGTAATAACTCGAACGGTTTAGATTTAGTAAGCCCTGAAAGTTGGAGTGCGACATTACACCTTACAATGTAAACCAATGGGGAGGCAAATTCTGGGCATGGACTTTGTGCCAAACTGGGGCATCTGGCGTCTAAACTATAAGTCCCACCACTTTCAAACCTGTATCAATGGATTCGCGACGAAAATTCCTACAAAAAAATGATATTTTTATGTAGGATTTGGCCAAAGTTATGGGATTTATGAGGATTTTTCACAAGAAGATCACTTTGAAATCTTTCCTTCCAACTGTGAGGGAGAGAGAGAGAATGGGAGGGGGGGGATGGGTAAAGTAAACATCTGCCTGTGACAGAAGCCCTTGGACTGCACCACACTCCACTTACTTAGTGCTTTCACACATGTGACAGCAGTGTTCAATCCTTACTTCTTTTCAAGGAGCGCATGTGCTCCTAAATGAAAGAAATTAGGAGCATACATATAACTTTAGGAGCACACTGAAAAATGTTCAAGTAAGAGTTTCTTACAGAAAACAATTCATTTCATACATATTTACAATTTATCACATACATATTTAAACTCTGTGTGTGTGTGTGTGTGTGTATGTAAATCACAATTAGCTGTTTTTAGGGGTGCTTGTTTATGGCAAAAATTATAATCACAATCAGTTTTGTTCAATATTGAGATCATGATTATTTAACATGATTACTTTTTGACTGTCATCTTCTGCAATTGCTGTTGTTCATACATGCACATATTTTTTCTAACTTGGCTGAGGAGACTATTACACATCTAATCATATATTGTAGTAATGATTAAGAAAAAGTATAGCCTATATGAGGGAAAAACTCAGGAAGGCTGGAGCTCCGGAGCTCCGTATTAAAACTGTAATGGACCTGCCATGAGGGTGGAGCAAACTCCATTTCCAAGGATGCTTTTCGATTTTCACACTTCAGCAGGGAGCAGTCAACATCGGTCCCTCATTGGCGGAGACGCTCCTGCACAGCGGAGCGTCCTGAGGACGCAGCCATGACATCACCACCTCTTTATAAGCGAGCACGCCCAAACTACACGTCTTTCCCATGTCACTGAGCTAGGGGTAACTCCTGTTCCCCTGTGAGTTAGCTTGACTACCCCACGAACATGTTTTCCCCTCATCGAAGACTCCCCTCGTCGGACGAGACGAGACTTTGCCCGTGTTCACCCGAACACATTCCTGGACCCGAGAGAGACCGCTGCTGCAACCAGCGTCCTCAAATTCCCCCGAGAAAGAGGAAATGAAGTTACTTCGGGATAACGTGGACCGGCTCTGCCCTGCGCGTCTTCGCCGAGTCGTCTCTGCTGTTCTCTCCGCCACTCCACTCAGAACCAGCTGCCGTGTTTCCGCCGACGTGCGAGAACGGCACCGTCTGCCTCCGAGCCAAGAACAAAGATGGACATTAAGACGGACTACACACACACACAACCTGCGCACTTTCTGAAGCGACCAAGTAAGAGGCATAAGTCTGGGCATAGGCAGTGTTAGTTGTGTGTTCTTTTCAGCATCAGTTGCTGTTGTTTAGCATTTAGCCTTTTTAGCTTTATTGCTATTGTTCTTGTTGTGTGAGTTGACGGACCGCCGAGTCCATTTTTCTCTGCTTTACTCTGAGTAGTATTTTAAGTTTGCTGCCTGTTAGTTATGTTCACTACGCTAGACTATTTTGTGTTTGTCCCGCTCGGGACTACTGCTGTCTTTCTGCCGCCGTGAGTGAGAAAGTAACTGCTTTGTCGATCTGAAACCAGACAACGTACGTTACAGACTGCCGTCCGTACGTGCGCTCTCTGTGGACAAAAGAGCCGCTTCTCTCCCTCTCACGATCGCTTTCCCTCCTTCCTCTCTTGCTACTAACACACACACACACACACACACACACACACACACACACACACACACACATACATATATACATACATACATACATACACGCATTCCCCTGCAAGTGTCCAACCCTGTGCAAAGCTGTTTGTGTTTTGTTTGGTAGAATTAGATTTTAGAATAGCTATTTATTGAATGAAGCATTTGTTAACTTTGTTAATTTTGCTAAGTTTCATAAACACTGTTATATCTTTAAAGAGAAGTTCTTTAGTCATTATTGGTAACATATTGTGAAAAGTGGCTGATTGAAGGAGTCAGAGCTCGAATTCAACCCTTCTTTGTTCACCCTTGACTGATTATCTCTCAGATATGAACATTCTAGGTGAACTCCCATTTATGAGACTACCTTGCTCGGTTATTGGTCCCGGTTTCGGGGTGGTGCTTCGTATCTGTTAGTTCATATTAATAATTCTGTTAATTGTTATAATTAATTATTATTGATAATTGATAATTATAGCAAATAATTAACTGTGTTCTTCGCAGATTCCTACAGTTGGTACCTGAATTACTGATTAAGGTTAACAATATTTTGATGTCATAATTCATAATTGTCTGTGAACGGAGGGGTGGGCTCACAGAGAGACACTGGTTAGTATTGTGTGTAAAAAGACTCTCACACTGATCATCTCCAAACGCTTTCTTGGTTCCCACAAGCTCAACTGACTGCGCCGCGGCCCGCTGTGCGCAAGGGCGCGAAGGCCCGTTCAACGCTGCTTGCAGCTTTAATTAGGGCCTGAGCCCAAAGGGCGAAGACCCTCTTGTTTTTCGTGTGTTTGTTTGTTTCTTATTATTATTATTATTATTAGGGCCTGAGCCCAAAGGGCGAAGACCCTCTTGTTTTTCGTCCGTTTGTTTCTTTATTATTATTATTATTATTATTATTCTTTCTTTCTTGTTACGCCACTTTAACTCTAAATTTGACCCCCTAAACATGCTCAAAAACTCACCAAATTTGGCACGCACATCAGGAATGGTGAAAAATTTGATAAAATGTAAAAATTAAACCCCAAAGTGCCAAAATGTGCTCTCTAGCGCCACCTATGTATCTAAAACGGCCACCACGGCCCGTAGGAATGTCGTAGAGAGATCGAACCAAAACCCAATTATTCGTCTCATCAAGACCTACAAATCATACGCTGACACCCCTGACCTAAATCCAACAGGAAATCTGCAATGTCCATTTCAAAGTATGATTTTTTGCCAATTTTGGACCTTGAATAAACGCTATCTCCTCCTAGGGCGTTAATGGTATCGGCTTCAAACTTTAATACATGACTTATCACACTGTGTTGAGCAAAAGTTATTAAAAACTTTGTAATAACTCGAACGGTTTAGATTTAGTAAGCCCTGAAAGTTGGAGTGCGACATTACACCTTACAATGTAAACCAATGGGGAGGCAAATTTTGGGCATGGACTTTGTGCCAAACTGGGGCATCTGGCGTCTAAACTATAAGTCCCACCACTTTCAAACCTGTATCAATGGATTCGCGACGAAAATTCCTACAAAAAAATGATATTTTTATGTAGGATTTGGCCAAAGTTATGGGATTTATGAGCATATTTCACAAGTAGAGTACACTAAAATCTTCTCTGCAGCTGTGAGGGAGAGAGAGAGAATGGGAGGGGGGGGATGGGTAAAGTAAACATCTACTGCCTGTGACAGAAGCCCTTGGACTGCAGCAGTGACAGCAGTGTTCAATCATTACTTTTTTTCAAGGAGTACATGTGCTCCTAAATGACAGAAATTAGGAGCATACATATAACTTTAGGAGCACACTGAAAAATGTTCAAGTAAGAGTTTCTTAAAGAAAACAATTCATTACATACATATTTACAATTTATCACATACATATTTAAACTTTGTGTGTGTGTATGTGTGTACGTAAATCACAATTTGCTGTTTTTAGGGGTGCTTGATTATGGCAAAAATTATAATCACAATCATTTTTGTTCAATATTGAGATCATGATTATTTAACATGATTACTTTTTGACTGTCATCTTCTCCAATTGCTGTTGTTCATACATGCACATATTTTTTCTAACTTGGCTGAGGAGACTATTACATATGTAATCATATATTGTAGTAATGATTAAGAAAAACTATAGCCTATATGAGGGAAAAACTCAGGAAGGCTGGAGTTCCGGAGCTCCGTATTAAAACTGTAATGGACCTGCCATGAGGGTGGAGCAAACTCCATTTCCAAGGATGCTTTGCGATTTTCACACTTCAGCAGGGAGCAGTCAACATCGGTCCCTCATTGGCGGAGACGCTCCTGCACAGCGGAGCGTCCTGAGGACGCAGCCATGACATCACCACCCCTTTATAAGCGAGCACGCCCAAACTACACGTCTTTCCCATGTCACTGAGCTAGGGGTAACTCCTGTTCCCCTGTGAGTTAGCTTGACTACCCCACGAACATGTTTTCCCCTCATCGAAGACTCCCCTCGTCGGACGAGACGAGACTTTGCCCGTGTTAACCCGAACACATTCCTGGACCCGAGAGAGACCGCTGCTGCAACCAGCGTCCTCAAATTCCCCCGAGAAAGAGGAAATGAAGTTACTTCGGGATAACGTGGACCGGCTCTGCCCTGCGCGTCTTCGCAGAGTTGTCTCTGTTGTTCTCTCCGCCATTCCACTCAGAACCAGCTGCCGTGTTTTCGCCGACCTGTTTTACCTTGATGGTCACGGTGTTTTTTCCGCAGGTTTCACTTCACTCAGCTGGCCGACAGACCCGCTGATTCTCTCCGCTTTAACCTAAATAGCAATTCGGGACTCGGTGCTCCGTTTGGATCTAAACAGAGAGCCGGGGTTAGCTGAAAGGCTAGCAGAGGCTAACTGGTTGTGCTTCTTCCGGTCATGCTGCAGTTAACGCTCCGCTGCTGCCTGTTTGCTGCCTGTTAGTTGTGTTCACCACGCTTGACTATTTTGTGTTTGTCCCGCTCGGGACTACTGTGTTTGTGCTGCCGTGAGTGAGAAAGTAAACTGATTTGTCGATCTGAAACCAGACAACGTGCGTTACAGACTGCCGTCCATACGTGCGCTCTCTGTGGAAAAAGAACCGCTTCTCTCTCTATCACGATCGCTTTCCCTCCTCCCTCTCTTGTGACTAACACCATACTCACGTGCGCACACATACACGCACCGACATCGTTTTGCACATCTGATGGTCAGATAACGTCGGACAAAAGTGTCCAACCTGCAAGTGTCCAACCCTGTGCAAAGCTGTTTGTGTTTTGTTTGGCAGAATTAGATTTTAGAATAACTAGGCCTATTTATTGAATGAAGCATTTGTTAACTTTGTTAATTTTGCTAAGTTTAATAAACACTGTTATATCTTTAAAGAGAAGTTCTTTAGTCATTATTGTGTGTAACATATTGTGAAAAGTGGCTGATTGAAGGAGTCAGAGCTCGAATTCAACCCTTCTTTGTTCACCCTTGAATGATTATCTCTCAGATATTAACATTCTAGGTGAACTCCCATTTATGAGACTACCTTGCTCGGTTATTGGTCCCGGTTTCGGGGTGATGCTTCGTATCTGTTAGTTCATATTGATAATTCTGTTAATTGTTATAATTAATTATTATTGATCATTGATAATTATAGCAAATAATTAACTGTGTTCTTCGCAGATCCTACAATTGTTCCTGAATTATTGATTAAGGTTAACAATATTTTGATTTCATAATCCATAATTGTCTGTGAACAGAGGGGTGGGCTCACAGAGAGACACTGGTTAGTATTGTGTGTCAAAAGACTCTCACACTGATCATCTCCAAACGCTTTCTTGGTTCCCACAAGCTCAACTGACTGCGCCGCGGCCCGACGTGCGCAAGGGCGCGAAGGCCCGTTCAACGCTGCTTGCAGCTTTAATTATTATTATTCTTTATTATTACGCCACTTTAACTCTAAATTTGACCCCCTAAACATGCTCAAAAACTCACCAAATTTGGCACGCACATCAGGAATGGTGAAAAATTTGATAAAATGTAAAAATTAAACCCCAAAGTGCCAAAATGTGCTCTCTAGCGCCACCTATGTATCTAAAACGGCCACCACGGCCCGTAGGAATGTCGTAGAGAGATCGAACCAAAACCCAATTATTCGTCTCATCAAGACCTACAAATCATACGCTGACACCCCTGACCTAAATCCAACAGGAAATCTGTAATGTCAATTTCAAAGTATGATTTTTTACCAATTTTGGACCTTGAATAAACGCTATCTCCTCCTAGGGCGTTAATGGTATCGGCTTCAAACTTTAATACAGAACTTATCACACTGTGTTGAGCAAAAGTTATTAAAAACTTTGTAATAACTCGAACGGTTTAGATTTAGTAAGCCCTGAAAGTTGGAGTGCGACATTACACCTTACAATGTAAACCAATGGGGAGGCAAATTCTGGGCATGGACTTTGTGCCAAACTGGGGCATCTGGCGTCTAAACTATAAGTCCCACCACTTTCAAACCTGTATCAATGGATTCGCGACGAAAATTCCTACAAAAAAATGATATTTTTATGTAGGATTTGGCCAAAGTTATGGGATTTATGAGGATTTTTCACAAGAAGATCACTTTGAAATCTTTCCTTCCAACTGTGAGGGAGAGAGAGAGAATGGGAGGGGGGGGATGGGTAAAGTAAACATCTGCCTGTGACAGAAGCCCTTGGACTGCACCACACTCCACTTACTTAGTGCTTTCACACATGTGACAGCAGTGTTCAATCCTTACTTCTTTTCAAGGAGCGCATGTGCTCCTAAATGAAAGAAATTAGGAGCATACATATAACTTTAGGAGCACACTGAAAAATGTTCAAGTAAGAGTTTCTTACAGAAAACAATTCATTTCATACATATTTACAATTTATCACATACATATTTAAACTCTGTGTGTGTGTGTGTGTGTGTATGTAAATCACAATTAGCTGTTTTTAGGGGTGCTTGTTTATGGCAAAAATTATAATCACAATCAGTTTTGTTCAATATTGAGATCATGATTATTTAACATGATTACTTTTTGACTGTCATCTTCTCCACTTGCTGTTGTTCATACATGCACATATTTTTTCTAACTTGGCTGAGGAGACTATTACATATGTAATCATATATTGTAGTAATGATTAAGAAAAACTATAGCCGATATGAGGGAAAAACTCAGGAAGGCTGGAGTTCCGGAGCTCCGTATTAAAACTGTAATGGACCTGCCATGAGGGTGGAGCAAACTCCATTTCCAAGGATGCTTTGCGATTTTCACACCAAAGCAGGGAGCAGTCCACATTGGTCCCTCATTGGCGGAGACGCTCCTGCACAGCGGAGCGTCCTGAGGACGCAGCCATGACATCACCATCCCTTTATAAGCGAGCACGCCCAAAATACACGTCTTTTCGATGTCACTGAGCTAGGGGTAACTTCTGTTCCCCTGTGAGTTAGCTTGACTACCCCACGGACATGTTTTCCCCCCAACGGAGACTCCCCTCGTCGGACGAGACGAGACTTTGCCCGTGTTCACCCGAACACATTCCTGGATCCGAGAGAGACCGCTGCTGCAACCAGCGTCCTCAAATTCCCCCGGAGAAAGAGGAAATGAAGTTACTTCGGGATAACGTGGACCGGCTCTGCCCTGCGCGTCTTCGCCGAGTCATCTCTGCTGTTCTCTCCGCCACTCCACTCAGAGCCAGCTGCCGTGTTTTCGCCGACCTGTTTTACCTTGATGGTCACGGTGTTTTTTCCGCAGGTTACACTTCACTCAGCTGGCCGACAGACCCGCTGATTCTCTCCGCTTTAACCTAAATAGCAATTCGGGACTCGGTGCTCCGTTTGGATCTAAACAGAGAGCCGGGGTTAGCTGAGAGGCTAGCAGAGGCTAACTGGTTGTGCTTCTTTCGGTCATGCTGCAATTAACGCTCCGCTGCTGCCTGTTCTCCGCTTTAACCTAAATAACAAATCGGGACTCGGTGCTCCGTTTGGATCTAAACAGAGAGCCGGGGTTAGCTGAGAGGCTAGCAGAGGCTAACTGGTTGTGCTTCTTTCGGTCATGCTGCAGTTAACGCTCCGCTGCTGCCTGTTTGCTGCCTGTTAGTTGTGTTCACCACGCTAGACTATTTTGTGTTTGTCCCGCTCGGGACTACTGTGTTTGTGCTGCCGTGAGTGAGAAAGTAAACTGATTGTCGATCTTAAACCAGACAACGTGCGTTACAGACTGCCGTCCATACGTGCGCTCTCTGTGGAAAAAGAACCGCTTCTCTCTCTCTCACGATCGCTTTCCCTCCTCCCTCTCTTGTGACTAACACCATACTCACGTGCGCACAGATACACGCACCGACATCGTTTTGCACATCTGATGGTCAGATAACGTCGGACAAAAGTGTCCAACCTGCAAGTGTCCAACCCTGTGCAAAGCTGTTTGTGTTTTGTTTGGTAGAATTAGATTTTAGAATAGCTATTTATTGAATGAAGCATTTGTTAACTTTGTTAATTTTGCTAAGTTTAATAAACACTGTTATATCTTTAAAGAGAAGGTCTTTAGTCATTATTGGTAACATATTGTGAAAAGTGGCTGATTGAAGGAGTCAGAGCTCGAATTCAACCCCTCTTTGTTCACCCTTGAATGATTATCTCTCAGATATTAACATTCTAGGTGAACTCCCATTTATGAGACTACCTTGCTCGGTTATTGGCCCCGGTTTCGGGGTGGTGCTTCGTATCTGTTAGTTCATATTAATAATTCTGTTAATTGTTATAATTAATTATTATTGATAATTGATAATTATAGCAAATAATTAACTGTGTTCTTCGCAGATCCTACAGTTGGTACCTGAATTATTGATTAAGGTTAACAATATTTTGATTTCATAATTGTCTGTGAACAGAGGGGTGGGCTCACAGAGAGACACTGGTTAGTATTGTGTGTAAAAAGACTCTCACACTAATCATCTCCAAACGTTTTCTTGGTTCCCACAAGCTCAACTGACTGCGCCGCGGCTTGACGTGCGCAAGGGCGCGAAGGCCCGTCCAACGCTGCTTGCAGCTTTAATTATTATTATTCTTTATTATTACGCCACTTTAACTCTAAATTTGACCCCCTAAACATGCTCAAAAACTCACCAAATTTGGCACGCACATCAGGAATGGTGAAAAATTTGATAAAATGTAAAAATTAAACCCCAAAGTGCCAAAATGTGCTCTCTAGCGCCACCTATGTATCTAAAACGGCCACCATGGCCCGTAGGAATGTCGTAGAGAGATCGAACCAAAACCCAGTTATTCGTCTCATCAAGACCTACAAATCATACGCTGACACCCCTGACCTAAATCCAACAGGAAATCCGCAATGTCCATTTCAAAGTACCATTTTTTGCCAATTTTGGACCTTGAATAAACGCTATCTCCTCCTAGGGCGTTAATGGTATCGGCTTCAAACTTGAATACATGACTTATCACACTGTGTTGAGCAAAAGTTATTAAAAACTTTGTAATAACTCGAACGGTTTAGATTTAGTAAGCCCTGAAAGTTGGAGTGCGACATTACACCTTACAATGTAAACCAATGGGGAGGCAAATTCTGGGCATGGACTTTGTGCCAAACTGGGGCATCTGGCGTCTAAACTATAAGTCCCACCACTTTCAAACCTGTATCAATGGATTCGCGACGAAAATTCCTACAAAAAAATGATATTTTTATGTAGGATTTGGTCAAAGTTATGGGATTTATGAGGATTTTCCACAAGAAGATCAGTTTAAAATCTGTCCTTCCAACTGTGAGGGAGAGAGAGAGAATGGGAGGGGGGGGATGGGTAAAGTAAACATCTACTCCATTTCCAAGGATGCTTTGCGATTTTCACACCTCAGCAGGGAGCAGTCAACATCGGTCCCTCATTGGCGGAGACGCTCCTGCACAGCCATGACATCACCACCCCTTTATAAGCGAGCACGCCCGAAATACACGTCTTTCCCATGTCACTGAGCTCGGGGTAACTCCTGTTCCCCTGTGAGTTAGCTTGACTACCCCACGAACATGTTTTCCCCTCATCGAAGACTCCCCTCGTCGGACGAGACGAGACTTTTCCCGTGTTCACCCGAACACATTCCTGGAGCCGAGAGAGACCGCTGCTGCAACCAGCGTCCTCAAATTCCCCCGAGAAAGAGGAAATGAAGTTACTTACATTCCTTTTTTCCGCAGGTTTCACTTCACTCAGCTGGCCGACAGACCCGCTGATTCTCTCCGCTTTAACCTAAATAGCAATTCGGGACTCGGTGCTCCGTTTGGATCTAAACAGAGACCCGGGGTTAGCTGAGAGGCTAGCAGAGGCTAACTGGTTGTGCTTCTTTCGGTCATGCTGCAATTAACGCTCCGCTGCTGCCTGTTCTCCGCTTTAACCTAAATAACAAATCGGGACTCGGTGCTCCGTTTGGATCTAAACAGAGAGCCGGGGTTAGCTGAGTGGCTAGCAGAGGCTAACTGGTTGTGCTTCTTTCGGTCATGCTGCAGTTAACGCTCCGCTGCTGCCTGTTTGCTGCCTGTTCTCCGCTTTAACCTAAATAACAAATCGGGACTCGGTGCTCCGTTTGGATCTAAACAGAGAGCCGGGGTTAGCTGAGAGGCTAGCAGAGGCTAACTGGTTGTGCTTCTTTCGGTCATGCTGCAATTAACGCTCCGCTGCTGCCTGTTCTCGGCTTTAACCTAAATAACAAATCGGGACTCGGTGCTCCGTTTGGATCTAAACAGAGAGCCGGGGTTAGCTGAGAGGCTAGCAGAGGCTAACTGGTTGTGCTTCTTTCGGTCATGCTGCAATTAACGCTCCGCTGCTGCCTGTTCTCGGCTTTAACCTAAATAACAAATCGGGACTCGGTGCTCCGTTTGGATCTAAACAGAGAGCCGGGGTTAGCTGAGAGGCTAGCAGAGGCTAACTGGTTGTGCTTCTTTCGGTCATGCTGCAGTTAACGCTCCGCTGCTGCCTGTTTGCTGCCTGTTAGTTGTGTTCACCACGCTAGACTATTTTGTGTTTGTCCCGCTCGGGACTACTGTGTTTGTGCTGCCGTGAGTGAGAAAGTAAACTGATTTGTCGATCTGAAACCAGACAACGTGCGTTACAGACTGCTGTCCGTACTTGCGCTCTCTGTGGAAAAAGAACCGCTTCTCTCTCTCTCACGATCGTTTTCCCTACTCCCTCTTGTGACTAACACTACACTCACGCGCGCACAGATACACGCACCGACATCGTTTTGCACATCTGATGGTCAGATAACGTCGGACAAAAGTGTCCAACCTGCAAGTGTCCAACCCTGTGCAAAGCTGTTTGTGTTTTGTTTGGTAGAATTAGATTTTAGAATAGCTATTTATTGAATGAAGCATTTGTTAACTTTGTTAATTTTGCTGAGTTTAATTAACACTGTTATATCTTTAAAGAGAAGTTCTTTAGTCATTATTGGTAACATATTGTGAAAAGTGGCTGATTGAAGGAGTCAGAGCTCGAATTCAACCCTTCTTTGTTCACCCTTGAATGATTATCTCTCAGATATTAACATTCTAGGTGAACTCCCATTTATGTGATTACCTTGTTCGGTTATTGGTCCCGGTTTCGGGATGGTGCTTCGTATTTGTTAGTTCATATTAATAATTCTGTTATTTGTTATAATTATTTATTATTGATAATTGATAATTATAGCAAATAATCAACTGTGTTCCTTGCAGATCCTACAGTTGGTGCCTGAATTATTGATTAAGGTTAACAATATTTTGATTTCATAATCCATAATTGTCTGTGAGCAGAGGGGTGGGCTCACAGAGAGACACTGGTTAGTATTATGTGTCAAAAGACTCTCACACTGATCATCTCCAAACGTTTTCTTGGTTCCCAGAAGCTTAGCTGACTGCGCTGCCGCCCGCTGTGCGCAAGGGCGCGAAGGCCCGTCCAACGCTGCTTGCAGCTTTAATTATTATTATTATTATTATTCTTTCTTTCTTGTTACGCCACTTTAACTCTAAATTTGACCCCCTAAACATGCTCAAAAACTCACCAAATTTGGCACGCACATCAGGAATGGTGAAAAATTTGATAAAATGTAAAAATTAAACCCCAAAGTGCCAAAATGTGCTCTCTAGCGCCACCTACGTATCTAAAACGGCCACCACGGCCCGTAGGAATGTCGTAGAGAGATCGAACCAAAACCCAATTATTCGTCTCATCAAGACCTACAAATCATACGCTGACACCCCTGACCTAAATCCAACAGGAAATCCGCAATGTCCATTTCAAAGTACCATTTTTTGCCAATTTTGGACCTTGAATAAACGCTATCTCCTCCTAGGGCGTTAATGGTATCGGCTTCAAACTTTAATACATGACTTATCACACTGTGTTGAGCAAAAGTTATTAAAAACTTTGTAATAACTCGAACGGTTTAGATTTAGTAAGCCCTGAAAGTTGGAGTGCGACATTACACCTTACAATGTAAACCAATGGGGAGGCAAATTCTGGGCATGGACTTTGTGCCAAACTGGGGCATCTGGCGTCTAAACTATAAGTCCCACCACTTTCAAACCTGTATCAATGGATTCGCGACGAAAATTCCTACAAAAAAATGATATTTTTATGTAGGATTTGGTCAAAGTTATGGGATTTATGAGGATTTTTCACAAGAAGATCAGTTTAAAATCTGTCCTTCCAACTGTGAGGGAGAGAGAGAGAATGGGAGGGGGGGGATGGGTAAAGTAAACATCTACTCCATTTCCAAGGATGCTTTGCGATTTTCACACCTCAGCAGGGAGCAGTCAACATCGGTCCCTCATTGGCGGAGACGCTCCTGCACAGCCATGACATCACCACCCCTTTATAAGCGAGCACGCCCGAAATACACGTCTTTCCCATGTCACTGAGCTCGGGGTAACTCCTGTTCCCCTGTGAGTTAGCTTGACTACCCCACGAACATGTTTTCCCCTCATCGAAGACTCCCCTCGTCGGACGAGACGAGACTTTTCCCGTGTTCACCCGAACACATTCCTGGAGCCGAGAGAGACCGCTGCTGCAACCAGCGTCCTCAAATTCCCCCGAGAAAGAGGAAATGAAGTTACTTACATTCCTTTTTTCCGCAGGTTTCACTTCACTCAGCTGGCCGACAGACCCGCTGATTCTCTCCGCTTTAACCTAAATAGCAATTCGGGACTCGGTGCTCCGTTTGGATCTAAACAGAGACCCGGGGTTAGCTGAGAGGCTAGCAGAGGCTAACTGGTTGTGCTTCTTTCGGTCATGCTGCAATTAACGCTCCGCTGCTGCCTGTTCTCCGCTTTAACCTAAATAACAAATCGGGACTCGGTGCTCCGTTTGGATCTAAACAGAGAGCCGGGGTTAGCTGAGTGGCTAGCAGAGGCTAACTGGTTGTGCTTCTTTCGGTCATGCTGCAGTTAACGCTCCGCTGCTGCCTGTTTGCTGCCTGTTCTCCGCTTTAACCTAAATAACAAATCGGGACTCGGTGCTCCGTTTGGATCTAAACAGAGAGCCGGGGTTAGCTGAGAGGCTAGCAGAGGCTAACTGGTTGTGCTTCTTTCGGTCATGCTGCAATTAACGCTCCGCTGCTGCCTGTTCTCGGCTTTAACCTAAATAACAAATCGGGACTCGGTGCTCCGTTTGGATCTAAACAGGGAGCCGGGGTTAGCTGAGAGGCTAGCAGAGGCTAACTGGTTGTGCTTCTTTCGGTCATGCTGCAGTTAACGCTCCGCTGCTGCCTGTTTGCTGCCTGTTAGTTGTGTTCACCACGCTAGACTATTTTGTGTTTGTCCCGCTCGGGACTACTGTGTTTGTGCTGCCGTGAGTGAGAAAGTAAACTGATTTGTCGATCTGAAACCAGACAACGTGCGTTACAGACTGCTGTCCGTACTTGCGCTCTCTGTGGAAAAAGAACCGCTTCTCTCTCTCTCACGATCGTTTTCCCTACTCCCTCTTGTGACTAACACTACACTCACGCGCGCACAGATACACGCACCGACATCGTTTTGCACATCTGATGGTCAGATAACGTCGGACAAAAGTGTCCAACCTGCAAGTGTCCAACCCTGTGCAAAGCTGTTTGTGTTTTGTTTGGTAGAATTAGATTTTAGAATAGCTGTTTATTGAATGAAGCATTTGTTAACTTTGTTAATTTTGCTAAGTTTCATAAACACTGTTATATCTTTAAAGAGAAGTTCTTTAGTCATTATTGGTAACATATTGTGAAAAGTGGCTGATTGAAGGAGTCAGAGCTCGAATTCAACCCTTCTTTGTTCACCCTTGACTGATTATCTCTCAGATATGAACATTCTAGGTGAACTCCCATTTATGAGACTACCTTGCTCGGTTATTGGCCCCGGTTTCGGGGTGGTGCTTCGTATCTGTTAGTTCATATTAATAATTCTGTTAATTGTTATAATTAATTATTATTGATAATTGATAATTATAGCAAATAATTAACTGTGTTCTTCGCAGATTCCTACAGTTGGTACCTGAATTACTGATTAAGGTTAACAATATTTTGATGTCATAATTCATAATCGTCTGTGAACGGAGGGGTGGGCTCACAGAGAGACACTGGTTAGTATTGTGTGTAAAAAGACTCTCACACTGATCATCTCCAAACGCTTTCTTGGTTCCCACAAGCTCAACTGACTGCGCCGCGGCTCGCTGTGCGCAAGGGCGCGAAGGCCCGTTCAACGCTGCTTGCAGCTTTAATTAGGGCCTGAGCCCAAAGGGCGAAGACCCTATTGTTTTTCGTGTGTTTGTTTGTTTCTTATTATTATTATTCTTTATTATTACGCCACTTTAACTCTAAATTTGACCCCCTAAACATGCTCAAAAACTCACCAAATTTGGCACGCACATCAGGAATGGTGAAAAATTTGATAAAATGTAAAAATTAAACCCCAAAGTGCCAAAATGTGCTCGAGAGCGCCACCTACGTATCTAAAACGGCCACCACGGCCCGTAGGAATGTCGTAGAGAGATCGAACCAAAACCCAATTATTCGTCTCATCAAGACCTACAAATCATACGCTGACACCCCTGACCTAAATCCAACAGGAAATCCGCTATGTCAATTTCAAAGTATGCTTTTTTGCCAATTTTGGACCTTGAATAAACGCTATCTCCTCCTAGGGCGTTAATGGTATCGGCTTCAAACTTGAATACATGACTTATCACACTGTGTAGAGCAAAAGTTATTAAAAACTTTGTAATAACTCGAACGGTTTAGATTTAGTAAGCCCTGAAAGTTGGGGTGCGACATTACACCTTACAATGTAAACCAATGGGGAGGCAAATTCTGGGCATGGACTTTGTGCCAAACTGGGGCATCTGGCGTCTAAACTATAAGTCCCACCACTTTCAAACCTGTATCAATGGATTCGCGACGAAAATTCCTACAAAAAAATGATATTTTTATGTAGGATTTGGTCAAAGTTATGGGATTTATGAGGATTTTTCACAAGAAGATCAGTTTAAAATCTGTCCTTCCAACTGTGAGGGAGAGAGAGAGAATGGGAGGGGGGGGATGGGTAAAGTAAACATCTACTCCATTTCCAAGGATGCTTTGCGATTTTCACACC
The DNA here is from genome assembly GCF_910596095.1 of Thunnus maccoyii. NCBI lineage: Eukaryota > Metazoa > Chordata > Actinopteri > Scombriformes > Scombridae > Thunnus > Thunnus maccoyii. The sequence continues at coordinate 231,331 of NW_024757901.1, read as the reverse complement.
TCAGCAGGGAGCAGTCAACATCGGTCCCTCATTGGCGGAGACGCTCCTGCACAGCCATGACATCACCACCCCTTTATAAGCGAGCACGCCCGAAATACACGTCTTTCCCATGTCACTGAGCTCGGGGTAACTCCTGTTCCCCTGTGAGTTAGCTTGACTACCCCACGAACATGTTTTCCCCTCATCGAAGACTCCCCTCGTCGGACGAGACGAGACTTTTCCCGTGTTCACCCGAACACATTCCTGGAGCCGAGAGAGACCGCTGCTGCAACCAGCGTCCTCAAATTCCCCCGAGAAAGAGGAAATGAAGTTACTTACATTCCTTTTTTCCGCAGGTTTCACTTCACTCAGCTGGCCGACAGACCCGCTGATTCTCTCCGCTTTAACCTAAATAGCAATTCGGGACTCGGTGCTCCGTTTGGATCTAAACAGAGACCCGGGGTTAGCTGAGAGGCTAGCAGAGGCTAACTGGTTGTGCTTCTTTCGGTCATGCTGCAATTAACGCTCCGCTGCTGCCTGTTCTCCGCTTTAACCTAAATAACAAATCGGGACTCGGTGCTCCGTTTGGATCTAAACAGAGAGCCGGGGTTAGCTGAGTGGCTAGCAGAGGCTAACTGGTTGTGCTTCTTTCGGTCATGCTGCAGTTAACGCTCCGCTGCTGCCTGTTTGCTGCCTGTTCTCCGCTTTAACCTAAATAACAAATCGGGACTCGGTGCTCCGTTTGGATCTAAACAGAGAGCCGGGGTTAGCTGAGAGGCTAGCAGAGGCTAACTGGTTGTGCTTCTTTCGGTCATGCTGCAATTAACGCTCCGCTGCTGCCTGTTCTCGGCTTTAACCTAAATAACAAATCGGGACTCGGTGCTCCGTTTGGATCTAAACAGAGAGCCGGGGTTAGCTGAGAGGCTAGCAGAGGCTAACTGGTTGTGCTTCTTTCGGTCATGCTGCAGTTAACGCTCCGCTGCTGCCTGTTTGCTGCCTGTTAGTTGTGTTCACCACGCTAGACTATTTTGTGTTTGTCCCGCTCGGGACTACTGTGTTTGTGCTGCCGTGAGTGAGAAAGTAAACTGATTTGTCGATCTGAAACCAGACAACGTGCGTTACAGACTGCTGTCCGTACTTGCGCTCTCTGTGGAAAAAGAACCGCTTCTCTCTCTCTCACGATCGTTTTCCCTACTCCCTCTTGTGACTAACACTACACTCACGCGCGCACAGATACACGCACCGACATCGTTTTGCACATCTGATGGTCAGATAACGTCGGACAAAAGTGTCCAACCTGCAAGTGTCCAACCCTGTGCAAAGCTGTTTGTGTTTTGTTTGGTAGAATTAGATTTTAGAATAGCTATTTATTGAATGAAGCATTTGTTAACTTTGTTAATTTTGCTGAGTTTAATTAACACTGTTATATCTTTAAAGAGAAGTTCTTTAGTCATTATTGGTAACATATTGTGAAAAGTGGCTGATTGAAGGAGTCAGAGCTCGAATTCAACCCTTCTTTGTTCACCCTTGAATGATTATCTCTCAGATATTAACATTCTAGGTGAACTCCCATTTATGAGATTACCTTGTTCGGTTATTGGTCCCGGTTTCGGGATGGTGCTTCGTATTTGTTAGTTCATATTAATAATTCTGTTATTTGTTATAATTATTTATTATTGATAATTGATAATTATAGCAAATAATCAACTGTGTTCCTTGCAGATCCTACAGTTGGTGCCTGAATTATTGATTAAGGTTAACAATATTTTGATTTCATAATCCATAATTGTCTGTGAGCAGAGGGGTGGGCTCACAGAGAGACACTGGTTAGTATTATGTGTCAAAAGACTCTCACACTGATCATCTCCAAACGTTTTCTTGGTTCCCAGAAGCTTAGCTGACTGCGCTGCCGCCCGCTGTGCGCAAGGGCGCGAAGGCCCGTCCAACGCTGCTTGCAGCTTTAATTATTATTATTCTTTATTATTACGCCACTTTAACTCTAAATTTGACCCCCTAAACATGCTCAAAAACTCACCAAATTTGGCACGCACATCAGGAATGGTGAAAAATTTGATAAAATGTAAAAATTAAACCCCAAAGTGCCAAAATGTGCTCTCTAGCGCCACCTATGTATCTAAAACGGCCACCACGGCCCGTAGGAATGTCGTAGAGAGATCGAACCAAAACCCAATTATTCGTCTCATCAAGACCTACAAATCATACGCTGACACCCCTGACCTAAATCCAACAGGAAATCTGCCATGTCCATTTCAAAGTATGATTTTTTGCCAATTTTGGACCTTGAATAAACGCTATCTCCTCCTAGGGCGTTAATGGTATCGGCTTCAAACTTTAATACATGACTTATCACACTGTGTTGAGCAAAAGTTATTAAAAACTTTGTAATAACTCGAACGGTTTAGATTTAGTAAGCCCTGAAAGTTGGAGTGCGACATTACACCTTACAATGTAAACCAATGGGGAGGCAAATTTTGGGCATGGACTTTGTGCCAAACTGGGGCATCTGGCGTCTAAACTATAAGTCCCACCACTTTCAAACCTGTATCAATGGATTCGCGACGAAAATTCCTACAAAAAAATGATATTTTTATGTAGGATTTGGCCAAAGTTATGGGATTTATGAGGATTTTTCACAAGAAGATCACTTTGAAATCTTTCCTTCCAACTGTGAGGGAGAGAGAGAGAATGGGAGGGGGGGGATGGGTAAAGTAAACATCTGCTGCCTGTGACAGAAGCCCTTGGACTGCACCACACTCCAGTTACTTAGTGCTTTTACATATCTGACAGCAGTGTTCAATCCTTACTTTTTTTCAAGGAGCACATGTGCTCCTAAATGACAGAAATTAGGAGCATACATATAACTTTAGGAGCGCACTGAAAAATGTTCAAGTAAGAGTTTCTTAAAGAAAACAATTCATTACATACATATTTACAATTGATCACATACATATTTAAACTGTGTGTGTGTGTGTGTGTGTGTGTATGTAAATCACAATTTGCTGTTTTTAGGGGTGCTTGATTATGGCAAAAATTATAATCACAATCATTTTTGTTCAATATTGAGATCGTGATTATTTAACATGATTACTTTTTGACTGTCATCTTCTCCACTTGCTGTTGTTCATACATGCACATATTTTTTCTAACTTGGCTGAGGAGACTATTACATATGTAATCATATATTGTAGTAATGATTAAGAAAAACTATAGCCGATATGAGGGAAAAACTCAGGAAGGCTGGAGTTCCGGAGCTCCGTATTAAAACTGTAATGGACCTGCCATGAGGGTGGAGCAAACTCCATTTCCAAGGATGCTTTGCGATTTTCACACCAAAGCAGGGAGCAGTCCACATTGGTCCCTCATTGGCGGAGACGCTCCTGCACAGCGGAGCGTCCTGAGGACGCAGCCATGACATCACTATCCCTTTATAAGCGAGCACGCCCGAAATACACGTCTTTTCGATGTCACTGAGCTAGGGGTAACTTCTGTTCCCCTGTGAGTTAGCTTGACTACCCCACGGACATGTTTTCCCCCCAACGGAGACTCCCCTCGTCGGACGAGACGAGACTTTGCCCGTGTTCACCCGAACACATTCCTGGATCCGAGAGAGACCGCTGCTGCAACCAGCGTCCTCAAATTCCCCCGGAGAAAGAGGAAATGAAGTTACTTCGGGATAACGTGGACCGGCTCTGCCCTGCGCGTCTTCGCCGAGTCATCTCTGCTGTTCTCTCCGCCACTCCACTCAGAGCCAGCTGCCGTGTTTTCGCCGACCTGTTTTACCTTGATGGTCACGGTGTTTTTTCCGCAGGTTACACTTCACTCAGCTGGCCGACAGACCCGCTGATTCTCTCCGCTTTAACCTAAATAGCAATTCGGGACTCGGTGCTCCGTTTGGATCTAAACAGAGAGCCGGGGTTAGCTGAGAGGCTAGCAGAGGCTAACTGGTTGTGCTTCTTTCGGTCATGCTGCAGTTAACGCTCCGCTGCTGCCTGTTCTCCGCTTTAACCTAAATAACAAATCGGGACTCGGTGCTCCGTTTGGATCTAAACAGAGAGCCGGGGTTAGCTGAGAGGCTAGCAGAGGCGAACTGGTTGTGCTTCTTTCGGTCATGCTGCAGTTAACGCTCCGCTGCTGCCTGTTTGCTGCCTGTTAGTTGTGTTCACCACGCTAGACTATTTTGTGTTTGTTCCGCTCGGGACTACTGTGTTTGTGCTGCCGTGAGTGAGAAAGTAAACTGATTGTCGATCTTAAACCAGACAACGTGCGTTACAGACTGCCGTCCATACGTGCGCTCTCTGTGGAAAAAGAACCGCTTCTCTCTCTCTCACGATCGCTTTCCCTCCTCCCTCTCTTGTGACTAACACCATACTCACGTGCGCACAGATACACGCACCGACATCGTTTTGCACATCTGATGGTCAGATAACGTCGGACAAAAGTGTCCAACCTGCAAGTGTCCAACCCTGTGCAAAGCTGTTTGTGTTTTGTTTGGTAGAATTAGATTTTAGAATAGCTATTTATTGAATGAAGCATTTGTTAACTTTGTTAATTTTGCTAAGTTTAATAAACACTGTTATATCTTTAAAGAGAAGGTCTTTAGTCATTATTGGTAACATATTGTGAAAAGTGGCTGATTGAAGGAGTCAGAGCTCGAATTCAACCCCTCTTTGTTCACCCTTGAATGATTATCTCTCAGATATTAACATTCTAGGTGAACTCCCATTTATGAGACTACCTTGCTCGGTTATTGGTCCCGGTTTCGGGGTGGTGCTTCGTATCTGTTAGTTCATATTAATAATTCTGTTAATTGTTATAATTAATTATTATTGATAATTGATAATTATAGCAAATAATTAACTGTGTTCTTCGCAGATCCTACAGTTGGTGCCTGAATTATTGATTAAGGTTAACAATATTTTGATTTCATAATTCATAATTGTCTGAACAGAGGGGTGGGCTCACAGAGAGACACTGGTTAGTATTGTGTGTAAAAAGACTCTCACACTGATCATCTCCAAACGTTTTCTTGGTTCCCACAAGCTCAACTGACTGCGCCGCGGCTTGACGTGCGCAAGGGCGCGAAGGCCCGTCCAACGCTGCTTGCAGCTTTAATTAGGGCCTGAGCCCAAAGGGCGAAGACCCTCTTGTTTTTCGTGCGTTTGTTTCTTTATTAGGGCCTGAGCCCAAAGGGCGAAGACCCTATTGTTTTTCGTGTGTTTGTTTGTTTCTTATTAGGGCCTGAGCCCAAAGGGCGAAGACCCTCTTGTTTTTCGTGTGTTTGTTTGTTTCTTATTATTATTAGGGCCTGAGCCCAAAGGGCGAAGACCCTCTTGTTTTTCGTGTGTTTGTTTGTTTCTTATTATTATTATTATTATTATTATTATTCTTTATTATTACGCCACTTTAACTCTAAATTTGACCCCCTAAACATGCTCAAAAACTCACCAAATTTGGCACGCACATCAGGAATGGTGAAAAATTTGATAAAATGTAAAAATTAAACCCCAAAGTGCCAAAATGTGCTCTCTAGCGCCACCTATGTATCTAAAACGGCCACCACGGCCCGTAGGAATGTCGTAGAGAGATCGAACCAAAACCCAATTATTCGTCTCATCAAGACCTACAAATCATACGCTGACACCCCTGACCTAAATCCAACAGGAAATCTGTAATGTCAATTTCAAAGTATGATTTTTTACCAATTTTGGACCTTGAATAAACGCTATCTCCTCCTAGGGCGTTAATGGTATCGGCTTCAAACTTTAATACAGAACTTATCACACTGTGTTGAGCAAAAGTTATTAAAAACTTTGTAATAACTCGAACGGTTTAGATTTAGTAAGCCCTGAAAGTTGGAGTGCGACATTACACCTTACAATGTAAACCAATGGGGAGGCAAATTCTGGGCATGGACTTTGTGCCAAACTGGGGCATCTGGCGTCTAAACTATAAGTCCCACCACTTTCAAACCTGTATCAATGGATTCGCGACGAAAATTCCTACAAAAAAATGATATTTTTATGTAGGATTTGGCCAAAGTTATGGGATTTATGAGGATTTTTCACAAGAAGATCACTTTGAAATCTTTCCTTCCAACTGTGAGGGAGAGAGAGAGAATGGGAGGGGGGGGATGGGTAAAGTAAACATCTGCCTGTGACAGAAGCCCTTGGACTGCACCACACTCCACTTACTTAGTGCTTTCACACATGTGACAGCAGTGTTCAATCCTTACTTCTTTTCAAGGAGCGCATGTGCTCCTAAATGAAAGAAATTAGGAGCATACATATAACTTTAGGAGCACACTGAAAAATGTTCAAGTAAGAGTTTCTTACAGAAAACAATTCATTTCATACATATTTACAATTTATCACATACATATTTAAACTCTGTGTGTGTGTGTGTGTGTGTATGTAAATCACAATTAGCTGTTTTTAGGGGTGCTTGTTTATGGCAAAAATTATAATCACAATCAGTTTTGTTCAATATTGAGATCATGATTATTTAACATGATTACTTTTTGACTGTCATCTTCTCCACTTGCTGTTGTTCATACATGCACATATTTTTTCTAACTTGGCTGAGGAGACTATTACATATGTAATCATATATTGTAGTAATGATTAAGAAAAACTATAGCCGATATGAGGGAAAAACTCAGGAAGGCTGGAGTTCCGGAGCTCCGTATTAAAACTGTAATGGACCTGCCATGAGGGTGGAGCAAACTCCATTTCCAAGGATGCTTTGCGATTTTCACACCAAAGCAGGGAGCAGTCCACATTGGTCCCTCATTGGCGGAGACGCTCCTGCACAGCGGAGCGTCCTGAGGACGCAGCCATGACATCACCATCCCTTTATAAGCGAGCACGCCCAAAATACACGTCTTTTCGATGTCACTGAGCTAGGGGTAACTTCTGTTCCCCTGTGAGTTAGCTTGACTACCCCACGGACATGTTTTCCCCCCAACGGAGACTCCCCTCGTCGGACGAGACGAGACTTTGCCCGTGTTCACCCGAACACATTCCTGGATCCGAGAGAGACCGCTGCTGCAACCAGCGTCCTCAAATTCCCCCGGAGAAAGAGGAAATGAAGTTACTTCGGGATAACGTGGACCGGCTCTGCCCTGCGCGTCTTCGCCGAGTCATCTCTGCTGTTCTCTCCGCCACTCCACTCAGAGCCAGCTGCCGTGTTTTCGCCGACCTGTTTTACCTTGATGGTCACGGTGTTTTTTCCGCAGGTTACACTTCACTCAGCTGGCCGACAGACCCGCTGATTCTCTCCGCTTTAACCTAAATAGCAATTCGGGACTCGGTGCTCCGTTTGGATCTAAACAGAGAGCCGGGGTTAGCTGAGAGGCTAGCAGAGGCTAACTGGTTGTGCTTCTTTCGGTCATGCTGCAATTAACGCTCCGCTGCTGCCTGTTCTCCGCTTTAACCTAAATAACAAATCGGGACTCGGTGCTCCGTTTGGATCTAAACAGAGAGCCGGGGTTAGCTGAGAGGCTAGCAGAGGCTAACTGGTTGTGCTTCTTTCGGTCATGCTGCAGTTAACGCTCCGCTGCTGCCTGTTTGCTGCCTGTTAGTTGTGTTCACCACGCTAGACTATTTTGTGTTTGTCCCGCTCGGGACTACTGTGTTTGTGCTGCCGTGAGTGAGAAAGTAAACTGATTGTCGATCTTAAACCAGACAACGTGCGTTACAGACTGCCGTCCATACGTGCGCTCTCTGTGGAAAAAGAACCGCTTCTCTCTCTCTCACGATCGCTTTCCCTCCTCCCTCTCTTGTGACTAACACCATACTCACGTGCGCACAGATACACGCACCGACATCGTTTTGCACATCTGATGGTCAGATAACGTCGGACAAAAGTGTCCAACCTGCAAGTGTCCAACCCTGTGCAAAGCTGTTTGTGTTTTGTTTGGTAGAATTAGATTTTAGAATAGCTATTTATTGAATGAAGCATTTGTTAACTTTGTTAATTTTGCTAAGTTTAATAAACACTGTTATATCTTTAAAGAGAAGGTCTTTAGTCATTATTGGTAACATATTGTGAAAAGTGGCTGATTGAAGGAGTCAGAGCTCGAATTCAACCCCTCTTTGTTCACCCTTGAATGATTATCTCTCAGATATTAACATTCTAGGTGAACTCCCATTTATGAGACTACCTTGCTCGGTTATTGGCCCCGGTTTCGGGGTGGTGCTTCGTATCTGTTAGTTCATATTAATAATTCTGTTAATTGTTATAATTAATTATTATTGATAATTGATAATTATAGCAAATAATTAACTGTGTTCTTCGCAGATCCTACAGTTGGTACCTGAATTATTGATTAAGGTTAACAATATTTTGATTTCATAATTGTCTGTGAACAGAGGGGTGGGCTCACAGAGAGACACTGGTTAGTATTGTGTGTAAAAAGACTCTCACACTAATCATCTCCAAACGTTTTCTTGGTTCCCACAAGCTCAACTGACTGCGCCGCGGCTTGACGTGCGCAAGGGCGCGAAGGCCCGTCCAACGCTGCTTGCAGCTTTAATTAGGGCCTGAGCCCAAAGGGCGAAGACCCTCTTGTTTTTCGTCCGTTTGTTTCTTTATTATTATTATTATTATTATTATTCTTTCTTTCTTGTTACGCCACTTTAACTCTAAATTTGACCCCCTAAACATGCTCAAAAACTCACCAAATTTGGCACGCACATCAGGAATGGTGAAAAATTTGATAAAATGTAAAAATTAAACCCCAAAGTGCCAAAATGTGCTCTCTAGCGCCACCTACGTATCTAAAACGGCCACCACGGCCCGTAGGAATGTCGTAGAGAGATCGAACCAAAACCCAATTATTCGTCTCATCAAGACCTACAAATCATACGCTGACACCCCTGACCTAAATCCAACAGGAAATCCGCAATGTCCATTTCAAAGTACCATTTTTTGCCAATTTTGGACCTTGAATAAACGCTATCTCCTCCTAGGGCGTTAATGGTATCGGCTTCAAACTTGAATACATGACTTATCACACTGTGTTGAGCAAAAGTTATTAAAAACTTTGTAATAACTCGAACGGTTTAGATTTAGTAAGCCCTGAAAGTTGGAGTGCGACATTACACCTTACAATGTAAACCAATGGGGAGGCAAATTCTGGGCATGGACTTTGTGCCAAACTGGGGCATCTGGCGTCTAAACTATAAGTCCCACCACTTTCAAACCTGTATCAATGGATTCGCGACGAAAATTCCTACAAAAAAATGATATTTTTATGTAGGATTTGGTCAAAGTTATGGGATTTATGAGGATTTTTCACAAGAAGATCAGTTTAAAATCTGTCCTTCCAACTGTGAGGGAGAGAGAGAGAATGGGAGGGGGGGGATGGGTAAAGTAAACATCTACTCCATTTCCAAGGATGCTTTGCGATTTTCACACCTCAGCAGGGAGCAGTCAACATCGGTCCCTCATTGGCGGAGACGCTCCTGCACAGCCATGACATCACCACCCCTTTATAAGCGAGCACGCCCGAAATACACGTCTTTCCCATGTCACTGAGCTCGGGGTAACTCCTGTTCCCCTGTGAGTTAGCTTGACTACCCCACGAACATGTTTTCCCCTCATCGAAGACTCCCCTCGTCGGACGAGACGAGACTTTTCCCGTGTTCACCCGAACACATTCCTGGAGCCGAGAGAGACCGCTGCTGCAACCAGCGTCCTCAAATTCCCCCGAGAAAGAGGAAATGAAGTTACTTACATTCCTTTTTTCCGCAGGTTTCACTTCACTCAGCTGGCCGACAGACCCGCTGATTCTCTCCGCTTTAACCTAAATAGCAATTCGGGACTCGGTGCTCCGTTTGGATCTAAACAGAGACCCGGGGTTAGCTGAGAGGCTAGCAGAGGCTAACTGGTTGTGCTTCTTTCGGTCATGCTGCAATTAACGCTCCGCTGCTGCCTGTTCTCCGCTTTAACCTAAATAACAAATCGGGACTCGGTGCTCCGTTTGGATCTAAACAGAGAGCCGGGGTTAGCTGAGTGGCTAGCAGAGGCTAACTGGTTGTGCTTCTTTCGGTCATGCTGCAGTTAACGCTCCGCTGCTGCCTGTTTGCTGCCTGTTCTCCGCTTTAACCTAAATAACAAATCGGGACTCGGTGCTCCGTTTGGATCTAAACAGAGAGCCGGGGTTAGCTGAGAGGCTAGCAGAGGCTAACTGGTTGTGCTTCTTTCGGTCATGCTGCAATTAACGCTCCGCTGCTGCCTGTTCTCGGCTTTAACCTAAATAACAAATCGGGACTCGGTGCTCCGTTTGGATCTAAACAGAGAGCCGGGGTTAGCTGAGAGGCTAGCAGAGGCTAACTGGTTGTGCTTCTTTCGGTCATGCTGCAGTTAACGCTCCGCTGCTGCCTGTTTGCTGCCTGTTAGTTGTGTTCACCACGCTAGACTATTTTGTGTTTGTCCCGCTCGGGACTACTGTGTTTGTGCTGCCGTGAGTGAGAAAGTAAACTGATTTGTCGATCTGAAACCAGACAACGTGCGTTACAGACTGCTGTCCGTACTTGCGCTCTCTGTGGAAAAAGAACCGCTTCTCTCTCTCTCACGATCGTTTTCCCTACTCCCTCTTGTGACTAACACTACACTCACGCGCGCACAGATACACGCACCGACATCGTTTTGCACATCTGATGGTCAGATAACGTCGGACAAAAGTGTCCAACCTGCAAGTGTCCAACCCTGTGCAAAGCTGTTTGTGTTTTGTTTGGTAGAATTAGATTTTAGAATAGCTATTTATTGAATGAAGCATTTGTTAACTTTGTTAATTTTGCTGAGTTTAATTAACACTGTTATATCTTTAAAGAGAAGTTCTTTAGTCATTATTGGTAACATATTGTGAAAAGTGGCTGATTGAAGGAGTCAGAGCTCGAATTCAACCCTTCTTTGTTCACCCTTGAATGATTATCTCTCAGATATTAACATTCTAGGTGAACTCCCATTTATGAGATTACCTTGTTCGGTTATTGGTCCCGGTTTCGGGATGGTGCTTCGTATTTGTTAGTTCATATTAATAATTCTGTTATTTGTTATAATTATTTATTATTGATAATTGATAATTATAGCAAATAATCAACTGTGTTCCTTGCAGATCCTACAGTTGGTGCCTGAATTATTGATTAAGGTTAACAATATTTTGATTTCATAATCCATAATTGTCTGTGAGCAGAGGGGTGGGCTCACAGAGAGACACTGGTTAGTATTATGTGTCAAAAGACTCTCACACTGATCATCTCCAAACGTTTTCTTGGTTCCCAGAAGTTTAGCTGACTGCGCTGCCGCCCGCTGTGCGCAAGGGCGCGAAGGCCCGTCCAACGCTGCTTGCAGCTTTAATTAGGGCCTGAGCCCAAAGGGCGAAGACCCTCTTGTTTTTCGTGTGTTTGTTTGTTTCTTATTATTATTATTATTATTATTATTATTCTTTATTATTACGCCACTTTAACTCTAAATTTGACCCCCTAAACATGCTCAAAAACTCACCAAATTTGGCACGCACATCAGGAATGGTGAAAAATTTGATAAAATGTAAAAATTAAACCCCAAAGTGCCAAAATGTGCTCTCTAGCGCCACCTATGTATCTAAAACGGCCACCACGGCCCGTAGGAATGTCGTAGAGAGATCGAACCAAAACCCAATTATTCGTCTCATCAAGACCTACAAATCATACGCTGACACCCCTGACCTAAATCCAACAGGAAATCTGTAATGTCAATTTCAAAGTATGATTTTTTACCAATTTTGGACCTTGAATAAACGCTATCTCCTCCTAGGGCGTTAATGGTATCGGCTTCAAACTTTAATACAGAACTTATCACACTGTGTTGAGCAAAAGTTATTAAAAACTTTGTAATAACTCGAACGGTTTAGATTTAGTAAGCCCTGAAAGTTGGAGTGCGACATTACACCTTACAATGTAAACCAATGGGGAGGCAAATTCTGGGCATGGACTTTGTGCCAAACTGGGGCATCTGGCGTCTAAACTATAAGTCCCACCACTTTCAAACCTGTATCAATGGATTCGCGACGAAAATTCCTACAAAAAAATGATATTTTTATGTAGGATTTGGCCAAAGTTATGGGATTTATGAGGATTTTTCACAAGAAGATCACTTTGAAATCTTTCCTTCCAACTGTGAGGGAGAGAGAGAGAATGGGAGGGGGGGGATGGGTAAAGTAAACATCTGCCTGTGACAGAAGCCCTTGGACTGCACCACACTCCACTTACTTAGTGCTTTCACACATGTGACAGCAGTGTTCAATCCTTACTTCTTTTCAAGGAGCGCATGTGCTCCTAAATGAAAGAAATTAGGAGCATACATATAACTTTAGGAGCACACTGAAAAATGTTCAAGTAAGAGTTTCTTACAGAAAACAATTCATTTCATACATATTTACAATTTATCACATACATATTTAAACTCTGTGTGTGTGTGTGTGTGTGTATGTAAATCACAATTAGCTGTTTTTAGGGGTGCTTGTTTATGGCAAAAATTATAATCACAATCAGTTTTGTTCAATATTGAGATCATGATTATTTAACATGATTACTTTTTGACTGTCATCTTCTCCACTTGCTGTTGTTCATACATGCACATATTTTTTCTAACTTGGCTGAGGAGACTATTACATATGTAATCATATATTGTAGTAATGATTAAGAAAAACTATAGCCGATATGAGGGAAAAACTCAGGAAGGCTGGAGTTCCGGAGCTCCGTATTAAAACTGTAATGGACCTGCCATGAGGGTGGAGCAAACTCCATTTCCAAGGATGCTTTGCGATTTTCACACCAAAGCAGGGAGCAGTCCACATTGGTCCCTCATTGGCGGAGACGCTCCTGCACAGCGGAGCGTCCTGAGGACGCAGCCATGACATCACCATCCCTTTATAAGCGAGCACGCCCAAAATACACGTCTTTTCGATGTCACTGAGCTAGGGGTAACTTCTGTTCCCCTGTGAGTTAGCTTGACTACCCCACGGACATGTTTTCCCCCCAACGGAGACTCCCCTCGTCGGACGAGACGAGACTTTGCCCGTGTTCACCCGAACACATTCCTGGATCCGAGAGAGACCGCTGCTGCAACCAGCGTCCTCAAATTCCCCCGGAGAAAGAGGAAATGAAGTTACTTCGGGATAACGTGGACCGGCTCTGCCCTGCGCGTCTTCGCCGAGTCATCTCTGCTGTTCTCTCCGCCACTCCACTCAGAGCCAGCTGCCGTGTTTTCGCCGACCTGTTTTACCTTGATGGTCACGGTGTTTTTTCCGCAGGTTACACTTCACTCAGCTGGCCGACAGACCCGCTGATTCTCTCCGCTTTAACCTAAATAGCAATTCGGGACTCGGTGCTCCGTTTGGATCTAAACAGAGAGCCGGGGTTAGCTGAGAGGCTAGCAGAGGCTAACTGGTTGTGCTTCTTTCGGTCATGCTGCAATTAACGCTCCGCTGCTGCCTGTTCTCCGCTTTAACCTAAATAACAAATCGGGACTCGGTGCTCCGTTTGGATCTAAACAGAGAGCCGGGGTTAGCTGAGAGGCTAGCAGAGGCTAACTGGTTGTGCTTCTTTCGGTCATGCTGCAGTTAACGCTCCGCTGCTGCCTGTTTGCTGCCTGTTAGTTGTGTTCACCACGCTAGACTATTTTGTGTTTGTCCCGCTCGGGACTACTGTGTTTGTGCTGCCGTGAGTGAGAAAGTAAACTGATTGTCGATCTTAAACCAGACAACGTGCGTTACAGACTGCCGTCCATACGTGCGCTCTCTGTGGAAAAAGAACCGCTTCTCTCTCTCTCACGATCGCTTTCCCTCCTCCCTCTCTTGTGACTAACACCATACTCACGTGCGCACAGATACACGCACCGACATCGTTTTGCACATCTGATGGTCAGATAACGTCGGACAAAAGTGTCCAACCTGCAAGTGTCCAACCCTGTGCAAAGCTGTTTGTGTTTTGTTTGGTAGAATTAGATTTTAGAATAGCTATTTATTGAATGAAGCATTTGTTAACTTTGTTAATTTTGCTAAGTTTAATAAACACTGTTATATCTTTAAAGAGAAGGTCTTTAGTCATTATTGGTAACATATTGTGAAAAGTGGCTGATTGAAGGAGTCAGAGCTCGAATTCAACCCCTCTTTGTTCACCCTTGAATGATTATCTCTCAGATATTAACATTCTAGGTGAACTCCCATTTATGAGACTACCTTGCTCGGTTATTGGCCCCGGTTTCGGGGTGGTGCTTCGTATCTGTTAGTTCATATTAATAATTCTGTTAATTGTTATAATTAATTATTATTGATAATTGATAATTATAGCAAATAATTAACTGTGTTCTTCGCAGATCCTACAGTTGGTACCTGAATTATTGATTAAGGTTAACAATATTTTGATTTCATAATTCATAATTGTCTGTGAACAGAGGGGTGGGCTCACAGAGAGACACTGGTTAGTATTGTGTGTAAAAAGACTCTCACACTGATCATCTCCAAACGTTTTCTTGGTTCCCACAAGCTCAACTGACTGCGCCGCGGCTTGACGTGCGCAAGGGCGCGAAGGCCCGTCCAACGCTGCTTGCAGCTTTAATTATTATTATTATTATTATTATTCTTTATTATTACGCCACTTTAACTCTAAATTTGACCCCCTAAACATGCTCAAAAACTCACCAAATTTGGCACGCACATCAGGAATGGTGAAAAATTTGATAAAATGTAAAAATTAAACCCCAAAGTGCCAAAATGTGCTCTCTAGCGCCACCTATGTATCTAAAACGGCCACCACGGCCCGTAGGAATGTCGTAGAGAGATCGAACCAAAACCCAATTATTCGTCTCATCAAGACCTACAAATCATACGCTGACACCCCTGACCTAAATCCAACAGGAAATCTGTAATGTCAATTTCAAAGTATGATTTTTTACCAATTTTGGACCTTGAATAAACGCTATCTCCTCCTAGGGCGTTAATGGTATCGGCTTCAAACTTTAATACAGAACTTATCACACTGTGTTGAGCAAAAGTTATTAAAAACTTTGTAATAACTCGAACGGTTTAGATTTAGTAAGCCCTGAAAGTTGGAGTGCGACATTACACCTTACAATGTAAACCAATGGGGAGGCAAATTCTGGGCATGGACTTTGTGCCAAACTGGGGCATCTGGCGTCTAAACTATAAGTCCCACCACTTTCAAACCTGTATCAATGGATTCGCGACGAAAATTCCTACAAAAAAATGATATTTTTATGTAGGATTTGGCCAAAGTTATGGGATTTATGAGGATTTTTCACAAGAAGATCACTTTGAAATCTTTCCTTCCAACTGTGAGGGAGAGAGAGAGAATGGGAGGGGGGGGATGGGTAAAGTAAACATCTGCCTGTGACAGAAGCCCTTGGACTGCACCACACTCCACTTACTTAGTGCTTTCACACATGTGACAGCAGTGTTCAATCCTTACTTCTTTTCAAGGAGCGCATGTGCTCCTAAATGAAAGAAATTAGGAGCATACATATAACTTTAGGAGCACACTGAAAAATGTTCAAGTAAGAGTTTCTTACAGAAAACAATTCATTTCATACATATTTACAATTTATCACATACATATTTAAACTCTGTGTGTGTGTGTGTGTGTGTATGTAAATCACAATTAGCTGTTTTTAGGGGTGCTTGTTTATGGCAAAAATTATAATCACAATCAGTTTTGTTCAATATTGAGATCATGATTATTTAACATGATTACTTTTTGACTGTCATCTTCTCCACTTGCTGTTGTTCATACATGCACATATTTTTTCTAACTTGGCTGAGGAGACTATTACATATGTAATCATATATTGTAGTAATGATTAAGAAAAACTATAGCCGATATGAGGGAAAAACTCAGGAAGGCTGGAGTTCCGGAGCTCCGTATTAAAACTGTAATGGACCTGCCATGAGGGTGGAGCAAACTCCATTTCCAAGGATGCTTTGCGATTTTCACACCAAAGCAGGGAGCAGTCCACATTGGTCCCTCATTGGCGGAGACGCTCCTGCACAGCGGAGCGTCCTGAGGACGCAGCCATGACATCACCATCCCTTTATAAGCGAGCACGCCCAAAATACACGTCTTTTCGATGTCACTGAGCTAGGGGTAACTTCTGTTCCCCTGTGAGTTAGCTTGACTACCCCACGGACATGTTTTCCCCCCAACGGAGACTCCCCTCGTCGGACGAGACGAGACTTTGCCCGTGTTCACCCGAACACATTCCTGGATCCGAGAGAGACCGCTGCTGCAACCAGCGTCCTCAAATTCCCCCGGAGAAAGAGGAAATGAAGTTACTTCGGGATAACGTGGACCGGCTCTGCCCTGCGCGTCTTCGCCGAGTCATCTCTGCTGTTCTCTCCGCCACTCCACTCAGAGCCAGCTGCCGTGTTTTCGCCGACCTGTTTTACCTTGATGGTCACGGTGTTTTTTCCGCAGGTTACACTTCACTCAGCTGGCCGACAGACCCGCTGATTCTCTCCGCTTTAACCTAAATAGCAATTCGGGACTCGGTGCTCCGTTTGGATCTAAACAGAGAGCCGGGGTTAGCTGAGAGGCTAGCAGAGGCTAACTGGTTGTGCTTCTTTCGGTCATGCTGCAATTAACGCTCCGCTGCTGCCTGTTCTCCGCTTTAACCTAAATAACAAATCGGGACTCGGTGCTCCGTTTGGATCTAAACAGAGAGCCGGGGTTAGCTGAGAGGCTAGCAGAGGCTAACTGGTTGTGCTTCTTTCGGTCATGCTGCAGTTAACGCTCCGCTGCTGCCTGTTTGCTGCCTGTTAGTTGTGTTCACCACGCTAGACTATTTTGTGTTTGTCCCGCTCGGGACTACTGTGTTTGTGCTGCCGTGAGTGAGAAAGTAAACTGATTGTCGATCTTAAACCAGACAACGTGCGTTACAGACTGCCGTCCATACGTGCGCTCTCTGTGGAAAAAGAACCGCTTCTCTCTCTCTCACGATCGCTTTCCCTCCTCCCTCTCTTGTGACTAACACCATACTCACGTGCGCACAGATACACGCACCGACATCGTTTTGCACATCTGATGGTCAGATAACGTCGGACAAAAGTGTCCAACCTGCAAGTGTCCAACCCTGTGCAAAGCTGTTTGTGTTTTGTTTGGTAGAATTAGATTTTAGAATAGCTATTTATTGAATGAAGCATTTGTTAACTTTGTTAATTTTGCTAAGTTTAATAAACACTGTTATATCTTTAAAGAGAAGGTCTTTAGTCATTATTGGTAACATATTGTGAAAAGTGGCTGATTGAAGGAGTCAGAGCTCGAATTCAACCCCTCTTTGTTCACCCTTGAATGATTATCTCTCAGATATTAACATTCTAGGTGAACTCCCATTTATGAGACTACCTTGCTCGGTTATTGGCCCCGGTTTCGGGGTGGTGCTTCGTATCTGTTAGTTCATATTAATAATTCTGTTAATTGTTATAATTAATTATTATTGATAATTGATAATTATAGCAAATAATTAACTGTGTTCTTCGCAGATCCTACAGTTGGTACCTGAATTATTGATTAAGGTTAACAATATTTTGATTTCATAATTGTCTGTGAACAGAGGGGTGGGCTCACAGAGAGACACTGGTTAGTATTGTGTGTAAAAAGACTCTCACACTAATCATCTCCAAACGTTTTCTTGGTTCCCACAAGCTCAACTGACTGCGCCGCGGCTTGACGTGCGCAAGGGCGCGAAGGCCCGTCCAACGCTGCTTGCAGCTTTAATTAGGGCCTGAGCCCAAAGGGCGAAGACCCTCTTGTTTTTCGTGTGTTTGTTTGTTTCTTATTATTATTATTATTATTATTATTATTATTCTTTATTATTACGCCACTTTAACTCTAAATTTGACCCCCTAAACATGCTCAAAAACTCACCAAATTTGGCACGCACATCAGGAATGGTGAAAAATTTGATAAAATGTAAAAATTAAACCCCAAAGTGCCAAAATGTGCTCTCTAGCGCCACCTATGTATCTAAAACGGCCACCACGGCCCGTAGGAATGTCGTAGAGAGATCGAACCAAAACCCAATTATTCGTCTCATCAAGACCTACAAATCATACGCTGACACCCCTGACCTAAATCCAACAGGAAATCTGTAATGTCAATTTCAAAGTATGATTTTTTACCAATTTTGGACCTTGAATAAACGCTATCTCCTCCTAGGGCGTTAATGGTATCGGCTTCAAACTTTAATACAGAACTTATCACACTGTGTTGAGCAAAAGTTATTAAAAACTTTGTAATAACTCGAACGGTTTAGATTTAGTAAGCCCTGAAAGTTGGAGTGCGACATTACACCTTACAATGTAAACCAATGGGGAGGCAAATTCTGGGCATGGACTTTGTGCCAAACTGGGGCATCTGGCGTCTAAACTATAAGTCCCACCACTTTCAAACCTGTATCAATGGATTCGCGACGAAAATTCCTACAAAAAAATGATATTTTTATGTAGGATTTGGCCAAAGTTATGGGATTTATGAGGATTTTTCACAAGAAGATCACTTTGAAATCTTTCCTTCCAACTGTGAGGGAGAGAGAGAGAATGGGAGGGGGGGGATGGGTAAAGTAAACATCTGCCTGTGACAGAAGCCCTTGGACTGCACCACACTCCACTTACTTAGTGCTTTCACACATGTGACAGCAGTGTTCAATCCTTACTTCTTTTCAAGGAGCGCATGTGCTCCTAAATGAAAGAAATTAGGAGCATACATATAACTTTAGGAGCACACTGAAAAATGTTCAAGTAAGAGTTTCTTACAGAAAACAATTCATTTCATACATATTTACAATTTATCACATACATATTTAAACTCTGTGTGTGTGTGTGTGTGTGTATGTAAATCACAATTAGCTGTTTTTAGGGGTGCTTGTTTATGGCAAAAATTATAATCACAATCAGTTTTGTTCAATATTGAGATCATGATTATTTAACATGATTACTTTTTGACTGTCATCTTCTCCACTTGCTGTTGTTCATACATGCACATATTTTTTCTAACTTGGCTGAGGAGACTATTACATATGTAATCATATATTGTAGTAATGATTAAGAAAAACTATAGCCGATATGAGGGAAAAACTCAGGAAGGCTGGAGTTCCGGAGCTCCGTATTAAAACTGTAATGGACCTGCCATGAGGGTGGAGCAAACTCCATTTCCAAGGATGCTTTGCGATTTTCACACCAAAGCAGGGAGCAGTCCACATTGGTCCCTCATTGGCGGAGACGCTCCTGCACAGCGGAGCGTCCTGAGGACGCAGCCATGACATCACCATCCCTTTATAAGCGAGCACGCCCAAAATACACGTCTTTTCGATGTCACTGAGCTAGGGGTAACTTCTGTTCCCCTGTGAGTTAGCTTGACTACCCCACGGACATGTTTTCCCCCCAACGGAGACTCCCCTCGTCGGACGAGACGAGACTTTGCCCGTGTTCACCCGAACACATTCCTGGATCCGAGAGAGACCGCTGCTGCAACCAGCGTCCTCAAATTCCCCCGGAGAAAGAGGAAATGAAGTTACTTCGGGATAACGTGGACCGGCTCTGCCCTGCGCGTCTTCGCCGAGTCATCTCTGCTGTTCTCTCCGCCACTCCACTCAGAGCCAGCTGCCGTGTTTTCGCCGACCTGTTTTACCTTGATGGTCACGGTGTTTTTTCCGCAGGTTACACTTCACTCAGCTGGCCGACAGACCCGCTGATTCTCTCCGCTTTAACCTAAATAGCAATTCGGGACTCGGTGCTCCGTTTGGATCTAAACAGAGAGCCGGGGTTAGCTGAGAGGCTAGCAGAGGCTAACTGGTTGTGCTTCTTTCGGTCATGCTGCAATTAACGCTCCGCTGCTGCCTGTTCTCCGCTTTAACCTAAATAACAAATCGGGACTCGGTGCTCCGTTTGGATCTAAACAGAGAGCCGGGGTTAGCTGAGAGGCTAGCAGAGGCTAACTGGTTGTGCTTCTTTCGGTCATGCTGCAGTTAACGCTCCGCTGCTGCCTGTTTGCTGCCTGTTAGTTGTGTTCACCACGCTAGACTATTTTGTGTTTGTCCCGCTCGGGACTACTGTGTTTGTGCTGCCGTGAGTGAGAAAGTAAACTGATTGTCGATCTTAAACCAGACAACGTGCGTTACAGACTGCCGTCCATACGTGCGCTCTCTGTGGAAAAAGAACCGCTTCTCTCTCTCTCACGATCGCTTTCCCTCCTCCCTCTCTTGTGACTAACACCATACTCACGTGCGCACAGATACACGCACCGACATCGTTTTGCACAGTTGATGGTCAGATAACGTCGGACAAAAGTGTCCAACCTGCAAGTGTCCAACCCTGTGCAAAGCTGTTTGTGTTTTGTTTGGTAGAATTAGATTTTAGAATAGCTATTTATTGAATGAAGCATTTGTTAACTTTGTTAATTTTGCTAAGTTTAATAAACACTGTTATATCTTTAAAGAGAAGGTCTTTAGTCATTATTGGTAACATATTGTGAAAAGTGGCTGATTGAAGGAGTCAGAGCTCGAATTCAACCCCTCTTTGTTCACCCTTGAATGATTATCTCTCAGATATTAACATTCTAGGTGAACTCCCATTTATGAGACTACCTTGCTCGGTTATTGGCCCCGGTTTCGGGGTGGTGCTTCGTATCTGTTAGTTCATATTAATAATTCTGTTAATTGTTATAATTAATTATTATTGATAATTGATAATTATAGCAAATAATTAACTGTGTTCTTCGCAGATCCTACAGTTGGTACCTGAATTATTGATTAAGGTTAACAATATTTTGATTTCATAATTCATAATTGTCTGTGAACAGAGGGGTGGGCTCACAGAGAGACACTGGTTAGTATTGTGTGTAAAAAGACTCTCACACTGATCATCTCCAAACGTTTTCTTGGTTCCCACAAGCTCAACTGACTGCGCCGCGGCTTGACGTGCGCAAGGGCGCGAAGGCCCGTCCAACGCTGCTTGCAGCTTTAATTATTATTATTCTTTATTATTACGCCACTTTAACTCTAAATTTGACCCCCTAAACATGCTCAAAAACTCACCAAATTTGGCACGCACATCAGGAATGGTGAAAAATTTGATAAAATGTAAAAATTAAACCCCAAAGTGCCAAAATGTGCTCTCTAGCGCCACCTACGTATCTAAAACGGCCACCACGGCCCGTAGGAATGTCGTAGAGAGATCGAACCAAAACCCAATTATTCGTCTCATCAAGACCTACAAATCATACGCTGACACCCCTGACCTAAATCCAACAGGAAATCTGCAATGTCCATTTCAAAGTATGATTTTTTGCCAATTTTGGACCTTGAATAAACGCTATCTCCTCCTAGGGCGTTAATGGTATCGGCTTCAAACTTTAATACATGACTTATCACACTGTGTTGAGCAAAAGTTATTAAAAACTTTGTAATAACTCGAACGGTTTAGATTTAGTAAGCCCTGAAAGTTGGAGTGCGACATTACACCTTACAATGTAAACCAATGGGGAGGCAAATTCTGGGCATGGACTTTGTGCCAAACTGGGGCATCTGGCGTCTAAACTATAAGTCCCACCACTTTCAAACCTGTATCAATGGATTCGCGACGAAAATTCCTACAAAAAAATGATATTTTTATGTAGGATTTGGTCAAAGTTATGGGATTTATGAGGATTTTTCACAAGAAGATCAGTTTAAAATCTGTCCTTCCAACTGTGAGGGAGAGAGAGAGAATGGGAGGGGGGGGATGGGTAAAGTAAACATCTACTCCATTTCCAAGGATGCTTTGCGATTTTCACACCTCAGCAGGGAGCAGTCAACATCGGTCCCTCATTGGCGGAGACGCTCCTGCACAGCCATGACATCACCACCCCTTTATAAGCGAGCACGCCCGAAATACACGTCTTTCCCATGTCACTGAGCTCGGGGTAACTCCTGTTCCCCTGTGAGTTAGCTTGACTACCCCACGAACATGTTTTCCCCTCATCGAAGACTCCCCTCGTCGGACGAGACGAGACTTTGCCCGTGTTCACCCGAACACATTCCTGGAGCCGAGAGAGACCGCTGCTGCAACCAGCGTCCTCAAATTCCCCCGAGAAAGAGGAAATTAAGTTACTTACATTCCTTTTTTCCGCAGGTTTCACTTCACTCAGCTGGCCGACAGACCCGCTGATTCTCTCCGCTTTAACCTAAATAGCAATTCGGGACTCGGTGCTCCGTTTGGATCTAAACAGAGACCCGGGGTTAGCTGAGAGGCTAGCAGAGGCTAACTGGTTGTGCTTCTTTCGGTCATGCTGCAATTAACGCTCCGCTGCTGCCTGTTCTCCGCTTTAACCTAAATAACAAATCGGGACTCGGTGCTCCGTTTGGATCTAAACAGAGAGCCGGGGTTAGCTGAGTGGCTAGCAGAGGCTAACTGGTTGTGCTTCTTTCGGTCATGCTGCAGTTAACGCTCCGCTGCTGCCTGTTTGCTGCCTGTTCTCCGCTTTAACCTAAATAACAAATCGGGACTCGGTGCTCCGTTTGGATCTAAACAGAGAGCCGGGGTTAGCTGAGAGGCTAGCAGAGGCTAACTGGTTGTGCTTCTTTCGGTAATGCTGCAATTAACGCTCCGCTGCTGCCTGTTCTCCGCTTTAACCTAAATAACAAATCGGGACTCGGTGCTCCGTTTGGATCTAAACAGAGAGCCGGGGTTAGCTGAGTGGCTAGCAGAGGCTAACTGGTTGTGCTTCTTTCGGTCATGCTGCAGTTAACGCTCCGCTGCTGCCTGTTTGCTGCCTGTTCTCCGCTTTAACCTAAATAACAAATCGGGACTCGGTGCTCCGTTTGGATCTAAACAGAGAGCCGGGGTTAGCTGAGAGGCTAGCAGAGGCTAACTGGTTGTGCTTCTTTCGGTCATGCTGCAATTAACGCTCCGCTGCTGCCTGTTCTCGGCTTTAACCTAAATAACAAATCGGGACTCGGTGCTCCGTTTGGATCTAAACAGAGAGCCGGGGTTAGCTGAGAGGCTAGCAGAGGCTAACTGGTTGTGCTTCTTTCGGTCATGCTGCAGTTAACGCTCCGCTGCTGCCTGTTTGCTGCCTGTTAGTTGTGTTCACCACGCTAGACTATTTTGTGTTTGTCCCGCTCGGGACTACTGTGTTTGTGCTGCCGTGAGTGAGAAAGTAAACTGATTTGTCGATCTGAAACCAGACAACGTGCGTTACAGACTGCTGTCCGTACTTGCGCTCTCTGTGGAAAAAGAACCGCTTCTCTCTCTCTCACGATCGTTTTCCCTACTCCCTCTTGTGACTAACACTACACTCACGCGCGCACAGATACACGCACCGACATCGTTTTGCACATCTGATGGTCAGATAACGTCGGACAAAAGTGTCCAACCTGCAAGTGTCCAACCCTGTGCAAAGTTGTTTGTGTTTTGTTTGGTAGAATTAGATTTTAGAATAGCTATTTATTGAATGAAGCATTTGTTAACTTTGTTAATTTTGCTGAGTTTAATTAACACTGTTATATCTTTAAAGAGAAGTTCTTTAGTCATTATTGGTAACATATTGTGAAAAGTGGCTGATTGAAGGAGTCAGAGCTCGAATTCAACCCTTCTTTGTTCACCCTTGAATGATTATCTCTCAGATATTAACATTCTAGGTGAACTCCCATTTATGAAATTACCTTGTTCGGTTATTGGTCCCGGTTTCGGGATGGTGCTTCGTATTTGTTAGTTCATATTAATAATTCTGTTATTTGTTATAATTATTTATTATTGATAATTGATAATTATAGCAAATAATCAACTGTGTTCCTTGCAGATCCTACAGTTGGTGCCTGAATTATTGATTAAGGTTAACAATATTTTGATTTCATAATCCATAATTGTCTGTGAGCAGAGGGGTGGGCTCACAGAGAGACACTGGTTAGTATTATGTGTCAAAAGACTCTCACACTGATCATCTCCAAACGTTTTCTTGGTTCCCAGAAGCTTAGCTGACTGCGCCGCCGCCCGCCGTGCGCAAGGGCGCGAAGGCCCGTCCAACGCTGCTTGCAGCTTTAATTAGGGCCTGAGCCCAAAGGGCGAAGACCCTCTTGTTTTTCGTGTGTTTGTTTGTTTCTTATTATTATTATTATTATTATTATTATTATTCTTTATTATTACGCCACTTTAACTCTAAATTTGACCCCCTAAACATGCTCAAAAACTCACCAAATTTGGCACGCACATCAGGAATGGTGAAAAATTTGATAAAATGTAAAAATTAAACCCCAAAGTGCCAAAATGTGCTCTCTAGCGCCACCTATGTATCTAAAACGGCCACCACGGCCCGTAGGAATGTCGTAGAGAGATCGAACCAAAACCCAATTATTCGTCTCATCAAGACCTACAAATCATACGCTGACACCCCTGACCTAAATCCAACAGGAAATCTGTAATGTCAATTTCAAAGTATGATTTTTTACCAATTTTGGACCTTGAATAAACGCTATCTCCTCCTAGGGCGTTAATGGTATCGGCTTCAAACTTTAATACAGAACTTATCACACTGTGTTGAGCAAAAGTTATTAAAAACTTTGTAATAACTCGAACGGTTTAGATTTAGTAAGCCCTGAAAGTTGGAGTGCGACATTACACCTTACAATGTAAACCAATGGGGAGGCAAATTCTGGGCATGGACTTTGTGCCAAACTGGGGCATCTGGCGTCTAAACTATAAGTCCCACCACTTTCAAACCTGTATCAATGGATTCGCGACGAAAATTCCTACAAAAAAATGATATTTTTATGTAGGATTTGGCCAAAGTTATGGGATTTATGAGGATTTTTCACAAGAAGATCACTTTGAAATCTTTCCTTCCAACTGTGAGGGAGAGAGAGAGAATGGGAGGGGGGGGATGGGTAAAGTAAACATCTGCCTGTGACAGAAGCCCTTGGACTGCACCACACTCCACTTACTTAGTGCTTTCACACATGTGACAGCAGTGTTCAATCCTTACTTCTTTTCAAGGAGCGCATGTGCTCCTAAATGAAAGAAATTAGGAGCATACATATAACTTTAGGAGCACACTGAAAAATGTTCAAGTAAGAGTTTCTTACAGAAAACAATTCATTTCATACATATTTACAATTTATCACATACATATTTAAACTCTGTGTGTGTGTGTGTGTGTGTATGTAAATCACAATTAGCTGTTTTTAGGGGTGCTTGTTTATGGCAAAAATTATAATCACAATCAGTTTTGTTCAATATTGAGATCATGATTATTTAACATGATTACTTTTTGACTGTCATCTTGTCCACTTGCTGTTGTTCATACATGCACATATTTTTTCTAACTTGGCTGAGGAGACTATTACATATGTAATCATATATTGTAGTAATGATTAAGAAAAACTATAGCCGATATGAGGGAAAAACTCAGGAAGGCTGGAGTTCCGGAGCTCCGTATTAAAACTGTAATGGACCTGCCATGAGGGTGGAGCAAACTCCATTTCCAAGGATGCTTTGCGATTTTCACACCAAAGCAGGGAGCAGTCCACATTGGTCCCTCATTGGCGGAGACGCTCCTGCACAGCGGAGCGTCCTGAGGACGCAGCCATGACATCACCATCCCTTTATAAGCGAGCACGCCCAAAATACACGTCTTTTCGATGTCACTGAGCTAGGGGTAACTTCTGTTCCCCTGTGAGTTAGCTTGACTACCCCACGGACATGTTTTCCCCCCAACGGAGACTCCCCTCGTCGGACGAGACGAGACTTTGCCCGTGTTCACCCGAACACATTCCTGGATCCGAGAGAGACCGCTGCTGCAACCAGCGTCCTCAAATTCCCCCGGAGAAAGAGGAAATGAAGTTACTTCGGGATAACGTGGACCGGCTCTGCCCTGCGCGTCTTCGCCGAGTCATCTCTGCTGTTCTCTCCGCCACTCCACTCAGAGCCAGCTGCCGTGTTTTCGCCGACCTGTTTTACCTTGATGGTCACGGTGTTTTTTCCGCAGGTTACACTTCACTCAGCTGGCCGACAGACCCGCTGATTCTCTCCGCTTTAACCTAAATAGCAATTCGGGACTCGGTGCTCCGTTTGGATCTAAACAGAGAGCCGGGGTTAGCTGAGAGGCTAGCAGAGGCTAACTGGTTGTGCTTCTTTCGGTCATGCTGCAATTAACGCTCCGCTGCTGCCTGTTCTCCGCTTTAACCTAAATAACAAATCGGGACTCGGTGCTCCGTTTGGATCTAAACAGAGAGCCGGGGTTAGCTGAGAGGCTAGCAGAGGCTAACTGGTTGTGCTTCTTTCGGTCATGCTGCAGTTAACGCTCCGCTGCTGCCTGTTTGCTGCCTGTTAGTTGTGTTCACCACGCTAGACTATTTTGTGTTTGTCCCGCTCGGGACTACTGTGTTTGTGCTGCCGTGAGTGAGAAAGTAAACTGATTGTCGATCTTAAACCAGACAACGTGCGTTACAGACTGCCGTCCATACGTGCGCTCTCTGTGGAAAAAGAACCGCTTCTCTCTCTCTCACGATCGCTTTCCCTCCTCCCTCTCTTGTGACTAACACCATACTCACGTGCGCACAGATACACGCACCGACATCGTTTTGCACATCTGATGGTCAGATAACGTCGGACAAAAGTGTCCAACCTGCAAGTGTCCAACCCTGTGCAAAGCTGTTTGTGTTTTGTTTGGTAGAATTAGATTTTAGAATAGCTATTTATTGAATGAAGCATTTGTTAACTTTGTTAATTTTGCTAAGTTTAATAAACACTGTTATATCTTTAAAGAGAAGGTCTTTAGTCATTATTGGTAACATATTGTGAAAAGTGGCTGATTGAAGGAGTCAGAGCTCGAATTCAACCCCTCTTTGTTCACCCTTGAATGATTATCTCTCAGATATTAACATTCTAGGTGAACTCCCATTTATGAGACTACCTTGCTCGGTTATTGGCCCCGGTTTCGGGGTGGTGCTTCGTATCTGTTAGTTCATATTAATAATTCTGTTAATTGTTATAATTAATTATTATTGATAATTGATAATTATAGCAAATAATTAACTGTGTTCTTCGCAGATCCTACAGTTGGTACCTGAATTATTGATTAAGGTTAACAATATTTTGATTTCATAATTGTCTGTGAACAGAGGGGTGGGCTCACAGAGAGACACTGGTTAGTATTGTGTGTAAAAAGACTCTCACACTAATCATCTCCAAACGTTTTCTTGGTTCCCACAAGCTCAACTGACTGCGCCGCGGCTTGACGTGCGCAAGGGCGCGAAGGCCCGTCCAACGCTGCTTGCAGCTTTAATTAGGGCCTGAGCCCAAAGGGCGAAGACCCTCTTGTTTTTCGTGTGTTTGTTTGTTTCTTATTATTATTATTATTATTATTATTATTATTCTTTATTATTACGCCACTTTAACTCTAAATTTGACCCCCTAAACATGCTCAAAAACTCACCAAATTTGGCACGCACATCAGGAATGGTGAAAAATTTGATAAAATGTAAAAATTAAACCCCAAAGTGCCAAAATGTGCTCTCTAGCGCCACCTATGTATCTAAAACGGCCACCACGGCCCGTAGGAATGTCGTAGAGAGATCGAACCAAAACCCAATTATTCGTCTCATCAAGACCTACAAATCATACGCTGACACCCCTGACCTAAATCCAACAGGAAATCTGTAATGTCAATTTCAAAGTATGATTTTTTGCCAATTTTGGACCTTGAATAAACGCTATCTCCTCCTAGGGCGTTAATGGTATCGGCTTCAAACTTTAATACAGAACTTATCACACTGTGTTGAGCAAAAGTTATTAAAAACTTTGTAATAACTCGAACGGTTTAGATTTAGTAAGCCCTGAAAGTTGGAGTGCGACATTACACCTTACAATGTAAACCAATGGGGAGGCAAATTCTGGGCATGGACTTTGTGCCAAACTGGGGCATCTGGCGTCTAAACTATAAGTCCCACCACTTTCAAACCTGTATCAATGGATTCGCGACGAAAATTCCTACAAAAAAATGATATTTTTATGTAGGATTTGGCCAAAGTTATGGGATTTATGAGGATTTTTCACAAGAAGATCACTTTGAAATCTTTCCTTCCAACTGTGAGGGAGAGAGAGAGAATGGGAGGGGGGGGATGGGTAAAGTAAACATCTGCCTGTGACAGAAGCCCTTGGACTGCACCACACTCCACTTACTTAGTGCTTTCACACATGTGACAGCAGTGTTCAATCCTTACTTCTTTTCAAGGAGCGCATGTGCTCCTAAATGAAAGAAATTAGGAGCATACATATAACTTTAGGAGCACACTGAAAAATGTTCAAGTAAGAGTTTCTTACAGAAAACAATTCATTTCATACATATTTACAATTTATCACATACATATTTAAACTCTGTGTGTGTGTGTGTGTGTGTATGTAAATCACAATTAGCTGTTTTTAGGGGTGCTTGTTTATGGCAAAAATTATAATCACAATCAGTTTTGTTCAATATTGAGATCATGATTATTTAACATGATTACTTTTTGACTGTCATCTTCTGCAATTGCTGTTGTTCATACATGCACATATTTTTTCTAACTTGGCTGAGGAGACTATTACACATCTAATCATATATTGTAGTAATGATTAAGAAAAAGTATAGCCTATATGAGGGAAAAACTCAGGAAGGCTGGAGCTCCGGAGCTCCGTATTAAAACTGTAATGGACCTGCCATGAGGGTGGAGCAAACTCCATTTCCAAGAATGCTTTGCGATTTTCACACCTCAGCAGGGAGCAGTCAATATCGGTCCCTCATTGGCGGAGACGCTCCTGCACAGCGGAGCGTCCTGAGGACGCAGCCATGACATCACCACCCCTTTATAAGCGAGCACGCCCGAAATATACGTCTTTCCCATGTCACTGAGCTAGGGTTAACTCCTGTTCCCCTGTGAGTTAGCTTGACTACCCCACGAACATGTTTTCCCCTCATCGAAGACTCCCCTCGTCGGACGAGACGAGACTTTGCCCGTGTTCACCCGAACACATTCCTGGACCCGAGAGAGACTGCTGCTGCAACCAGCGTCCTCAAATTCCCCCGGAGAAAGAGGAAATGAAGTTACTTCGGGATAACGTGGACCGGCTCTGCCCTGCGCGTCTTCGCCGAGTCATCTCTGCTGTTCTCTCCGCCACTCCACTCAGAGCCAGCTGCCGTGTTTTCGCCGACCTGTTTTACCTTGATGGTCACGGTGTTTTTTCCGCAGGTTACACTTCACTCAGCTGGCCGACAGACCCGCTGATTCTCTCCGCTTTAACCTAAATAGCAATTCGGGACTCGGTGCTCCGTTTGGATCTAAACAGAGAGCCGGGGTTAGCTGAGAGGCTAGCAGAGGCTAACTGGTTGTGCTTCTTTCGGTCATGCTGCAGTTAACGCTCCGCTGCTGCCTGTTTGCTGCCTGTTAGTTGTGTTCACCACGCTTGACTATTTTGTGTTTGTCCCGCTCGGGACTACTGTGTTTGTGCTGCCGTGAGTGAGAAAGTAAACTGATTTGTCGATCTTAAACCAGACAACGTGCGTTACAGACTGCCGTCCATACGTGCGCTCTCTGTGGAAAAAGAACCGCTTCTCTCTCTCTCACGATCGCTCTCCCTCCTCCCTCTCTTGTGACTAACACCATACTCACGCGCGCACAGATACACGCACCGACATCGTTTTGCACATCTGATGGTCAGATAACGTCGGACAAAAGTGTCCAACCTGCAAGTGTCCAACCCTGTGCAAAGCTGTTTGTGTTTTGTTTGGTAGAATTAGATTTTAGAATAGCTGTTTATTGAATGAAGCATTTGTTAACTTTGTTAATTTTGCTAAGTTTCATAAACACTGTTATATCTTTAAAGAGAAGTTCTTTAGTCATTATTGGTAACATATTGTGAAAAGTGGCTGATTGAAGGAGTCAGAGCTCGAATTCAACCCTTCTTTGTTCACCCTTGACTGATTATCTCTCAGATATGAACATTCTAGGTGAACTCCCATTTATGAGACTACCTTGCTCGGTTATTGGCCCCGGTTTCGGGGTGGTGCTTCGTATCTGTTAGTTCATATTAATAATTCTGTTAATTGTTATAATTAATTATTATTGATAATTGATAATTATAGCAAATAATTAACTGTGTTCTTCGCAGATTCCTACAGTTGGTACCTGAATTACTGATTAAGGTTAACAATATTTTGATGTCATAATTCATAATTGTCTGTGAACGGAGGGGTGGGCTCACAGAGAGACACTGGTTAGTATTGTGTGTAAAAAGACTCTCACACTGATCATCTCCAAACGCTTTCTTGGTTCCCACAAGCTCAACTGACTGCGCCGCGGCCCGCTGTGCGCAAGGGCGCGAAGGCCCGTCCAACGCTGCTTGCAGCTTTAATTATTATTATTCTTTATTATTACGCCACTTTAACTCTAAATTTGACCCCCTAAACATGCTCAAAAACTCACCAAATTTGGCACGCACATCAGGAATGGTGAAAAATTTGATAAAATGTAAAAATTAAACCCCAAAGTGCCAAAATGTGCTCTCTAGCGCCACCTATGTATCTAAAACGGCCACCACGGCCCGTAGGAATGTCGTAGAGAGATCGAACCAAAACCCAATTATTCGTCTCATCAAGACCTACAAATCATACGCTGACACCCCTGACCTAAATCCAACAGGAAATCTGCCATGTCCATTTCAAAGTATGATTTTTTGCCAATTTTGGACCTTGAATAAACGCTATCTCCTCCTAGGGCGTTAATGGTATCGGCTTCAAACTTTAATACATGACTTATCACACTGTGTTGAGCAAAAGTTATTAAAAACTTTGTAATAACTCGAACGGTTTAGATTTAGTAAGCCCTGAAAGTTGGAGTGCGACATTACACCTTACAATGTAAACCAATGGGGAGGCAAATTTTGGGCATGGACTTTGTGCCAAACTGGGGCATCTGGCGTCTAAACTATAAGTCCGACCACTTTCAAACCTGTATCAATGGATTCGCGACGAAAATTCCTACAAAAAAATGATATTTTTATGTAGGATTTGGCCAAAGTTATGGGATTTATGAGGATTTTTCACAAGAAGATCACTTTGAAATCTTTCCTTCCAACTGTGAGGGAGAGAGAGAGAATGGGAGGGGGGGGATGGGTAAAGTAAACATCTGCTGCCTGTGACAGAAGCCCTTGGACTGCACCACACTCCACTTACTTAGTGCTTTCACACATGTGACAGCAGTGTTCAATCCTTACTTCTTTTCAAGGAGCGTATGTGCTCCTAAATGAAAGAAAATAGGAGCATACATATAACTTTAGGAGTACACTGAAAAATGTTCAAGTAAGAGTGTCTTACAGAAAACAATTCATTTCATACATATTTACAATTTATCACATACATATTTAAACTCTGTGTGTGTGTGTGTGTGTGTGTGTGTGTGTGTGTATGTAAATCACAATTAGCTGTTTTTAGGGGTGCTTGTTTATGGCAAAAATTATAATCACAATCAGTTTTGTTCAATATTGAGATCATGATTATTTAACATGATTACTTTTTGACTGTCATCTTCTGCAATTGCTGTTGTTCATACATGCACATATTTTTTCTAACTTGGCTGAGGAGACTATTACACATCTAATCATATATTGTAGTAATGATTAAGAAAAAGTATAGCCTATATGAGGGAAAAACTCAGGAAGGCTGGAGCTCCGGAGCTCCGTATTAAAACTGTAATGGACCTGCCATGAGGGTGGAGCAAACTCCATTTCCAAGAATGCTTTGCGATTTTCACACCTCAGCAGGGAGCAGTCAATATCGGTCCCTCATTGGCGGAGACGCTCCTGCACAGCGGAGCGTCCTGAGGACGCAGCCATGACATCACCACCCCTTTATAAGCGAGCACGCCCGAAATATACGTCTTTCCCATGTCACTGAGCTCGGGGTAACTCCTGTTCCCCTGTGAGTTAGCTTGACTACCCCACGAACATGTTTTCCCCTCATCGAAGACTCCCCTCGTCGGACGAGACGAGACTTTGCCCGTGTTCACCCGAACACATTCCTGGACCCGAGAGAGACCGCTGCTGCAACCAGCGTCCTCAAATTCCCCCGGAGAAAGAGGAAATGAAGTTACTTCGGGATAACGTGGACCGGCTCTGCCCTGCGCGTCTTCGCCGAGTCATCTCTGCTGTTCTCTCCGCCACTCCACTCAGAGCCAGCTGCCGTGTTTTCGCCGACCTGTTTTACCTTGATGGTCACGGTGTTTTTTCCGCAGGTTACACTTCACTCAGCTGGCCGACAGACCCGCTGATTCTCTCCGCTTTAACCTAAATAGCAATTCGGGACTCGGTGCTCCGTTTGGATCTAAACAGAGAGCCGGGGTTAGCTGAGAGGCTAGCAGAGGCTAACTGGTTGTGCTTCTTTCGGTCATGCTGCAGTTAACGCTCCGCTGCTGCCTGTTTGCTGCCTGTTAGTTGTGTTCACCACGCTTGACTATTTTGTGTTTGTCCCGCTCGGGACTACTGTGTTTGTGCTGCCGTGAGTGAGAAAGTAAACTGATTTGTCGATCTTAAACCAGACAACGTGCGTTACAGACTGCCGTCCATACGTGCGCTCTCTGTGGAAAAAGAACCGCTTCTCTCTCTCTCACGATCGCTCTCCCTCCTCCCTCTCTTGTGACTAACACCATACTCACGCGCGCACAGATACACGCACCGACATCGTTTTGCACATCTGATGGTCAGATAACGTCGGACAAAAGTGTCCAACCTGCAAGTGTCCAACCCTGTGCAAAGCTGTTTGTGTTTTGTTTGGTAGAATTAGATTTTAGAATAGCTGTTTATTGAATGAAGCATTTGTTAACTTTGTTAATTTTGCTAAGTTTCATAAACACTGTTATATCTTTAAAGAGAAGTTCTTTAGTCATTATTGGTAACATATTGTGAAAAGTGGCTGATTGAAGGAGTCAGAGCTCGAATTCAACCCTTCTTTGTTCACCCTTGACTGATTATCTCTCAGATATGAACATTCTAGGTGAACTCCCATTTATGAGACTACCTTGCTCGGTTATTGGCCCCGGTTTCGGGGTGGTGCTTCGTATCTGTTAGTTCATATTAATAATTCTGTTAATTGTTATAATTAATTATTATTGATAATTGATAATTATAGCAAATAATTAACTGTGTTCTTCGCAGATTCCTACAGTTGGTACCTGAATTACTGATTAAGGTTAACAATATTTTGATGTCATAATTCATAATTGTCTGTGAACGGAGGGGTGGGCTCACAGAGAGACACTGGTTAGTATTGTGTGTAAAAAGACTCTCACACTGATCATCTCCAAACGCTTTCTTGGTTCCCACAAGCTCAACTGACTGCGCCGCGGCCCGCTGTGCGCAAGGGCGCGAAGGCCCGTCCAACGCTGCTTGCAGCTTTAATTATTAGGGCCTGAGCCCAAAGGGCGAAGACCCTATTGTTTTTCGTGTGTTTGTTTGTTTCTTATTAGGGCCTGAGCCCAAAGGGCGAAGACCCTCTTGTTTTTCGTGTGTTTGTTTGTTTCTTATTATTATTATTATTATTATTATTATTATTCTTTATTATTACGCCACTTTAACTCTAAATTTGACCCCCTAAACATGCTCAAAAACTCACCAAATTTGGCACGCACATCAGGAATGGTGAAAAATTTGATAAAATGTAAAAATTAAACCCCAAAGTGCCAAAATGTGCTCTCTAGCGCCACCTATGTATCTAAAACGGCCACCACGGCCCGTAGGAATGTCGTAGAGAGATCGAACCAAAACCCAATTATTCGTCTCATCAAGACCTACAAATCATACGCTGACACCCCTGACCTAAATCCAACAGGAAATCTGTAATGTCAATTTCAAAGTATGATTTTTTGCCAATTTTGGACCTTGAATAAACGCTATCTCCTCCTAGGGCGTTAATGGTATCGGCTTCAAACTTTAATACAGAACTTATCACACTGTGTTGAGCAAAAGTTATTAAAAACTTTGTAATAACTCGAACGGTTTAGATTTAGTAAGCCCTGAAAGTTGGAGTGCGACATTACACCTTACAATGTAAACCAATGGGGAGGCAAATTCTGGGCATGGACTTTGTGCCAAACTGGGGCATCTGGCGTCTAAACTATAAGTCCCACCACTTTCAAACCTGTATCAATGGATTCGCGACGAAAATTCCTACAAAAAAATGATATTTTTATGTAGGATTTGGCCAAAGTTATGGGATTTATGAGGATTTTTCACAAGAAGATCACTTTGAAATCTTTCCTTCCAACTGTGAGGGAGAGAGAGAGAATGGGAGGGGGGGGATGGGTAAAGTAAACATCTGCCTGTGACAGAAGCCCTTGGACTGCACCACACTCCACTTACTTAGTGCTTTCACACATGTGACAGCAGTGTTCAATCCTTACTTCTTTTCAAGGAGCGCATGTGCTCCTAAATGAAAGAAATTAGGAGCATACATATAACTTTAGGAGCACACTGAAAAATGTTCAAGTAAGAGTTTCTTACAGAAAACAATTCATTTCATACATATTTACAATTTATCACATACATATTTAAACTCTGTGTGTGTGTGTGTGTGTGTATGTAAATCACAATTAGCTGTTTTTAGGGGTGCTTGTTTATTGCAAAAATTATAATCACAATCAGTTTTGTTCAATATTGAGATCATGATTATTTAACATGATTACTTTTTGACTGTCATCTTCTGCAATTGCTGTTGTTCATACATGCACATATTTTTTCTAACTTGGCTGAGGAGACTATTACACATCTAATCATATATTGTAGTAATGATTAAGAAAAAGTATAGCCTATATGAGGGAAAAACTCAGGAAGGCTGGAGCTCCGGAGCTCCGTATTAAAACTGTAATGGACCTGCCATGAGGGTGGAGCAAACTCCATTTCCAAGAATGCTTTGCGATTTTCACACCTCAGCAGGGAGCAGTCAATATCGGTCCCTCATTGGCGGAGACGCTCCTGCACAGCGGAGCGTCCTGAGGACGCAGCCATGACATCACCACCCCTTTATAAGCGAGCACGCCCGAAATATACGTCTTTCCCATGTCACTGAGCTAGGGTTAACTCCTGTTCCCCTGTGAGTTAGCTTGACTACCCCACGAACATGTTTTCCCCTCATCGAAGACTCCCCTCGTCGGACGAGACGAGACTTTGCCCGTGTTCACCCGAACACATTCCTGGACCCGAGAGAGACTGCTGCTGCAACCAGCGTCCTCAAATTCCCCCGGAGAAAGAGGAAATGAAGTTACTTCGGGATAACGTGGACCGGCTCTGCCCTGCGCGTCTTCGCCGAGTCATCTCTGCTGTTCTCTCCGCCACTCCACTCAGAGCCAGCTGCCGTGTTTTCGCCGACCTGTTTTACCTTGATGGTCACGGTGTTTTTTCCGCAGGTTACACTTCACTCAGCTGGCCGACAGACCCGCTGATTCTCTCCGCTTTAACCTAAATAGCAATTCGGGACTCGGTGCTCCGTTTGGATCTAAACAGAGAGCCGGGGTTAGCTGAGAGGCTAGCAGAGGCTAACTGGTTGTGCTTCTTTCGGTCATGCTGCAGTTAACGCTCCGCTGCTGCCTGTTTGCTGCCTGTTAGTTGTGTTCACCACGCTTGACTATTTTGTGTTTGTCCCGCTCGGGACTACTGTGTTTGTGCTGCCGTGAGTGAGAAAGTAAACTGATTTGTCGATCTTAAACCAGACAACGTGCGTTACAGACTGCCGTCCATACGTGCGCTCTCTGTGGAAAAAGAACCGCTTCTCTCTCTCTCACGATCGCTCTCCCTCCTCCCTCTCTTGTGACTAACACCATACTCACGCGCGCACAGATACACGCACCGACATCGTTTTGCACATCTGATGGTCAGATAACGTCGGACAAAAGTGTCCAACCTGCAAGTGTCCAACCCTGTGCAAAGCTGTTTGTGTTTTGTTTGGTAGAATTAGATTTTAGAATAGCTGTTTATTGAATGAAGCATTTGTTAACTTTGTTAATTTTGCTAAGTTTCATAAACACTGTTATATCTTTAAAGAGAAGTTCTTTAGTCATTATTGGTAACATATTGTGAAAAGTGGCTGATTGAAGGAGTCAGAGCTCGAATTCAACCCTTCTTTGTTCACCCTTGACTGATTATCTCTCAGATATGAACATTCTAGGTGAACTCCCATTTATGAGACTACCTTGCTCGGTTATTGGCCCCGGTTTCGGGGTGGTGCTTCGTATCTGTTAGTTCATATTAATAATTCTGTTAATTGTTATAATTAATTATTATTGATAATTGATAATTATAGCAAATAATTAACTGTGTTCTTCGCAGATTCCTACAGTTGGTACCTGAATTACTGATTAAGGTTAACAATATTTTGATGTCATAATTCATAATTGTCTGTGAACGGAGGGGTGGGCTCACAGAGAGACACTGGTTAGTATTGTGTGTAAAAAGACTCTCACACTGATCATCTCCAAACGCTTTCTTGGTTCCCACAAGCTCAACTGACTGCGCCGCGGCCCGCTGTGCGCAAGGGCGCGAAGGCCCGTCCAACGCTGCTTGCAGCTTTAATTAGGGCCTGAGCCCAAAGGGCGAAGACCCTCTTGTTTTTCGTGTGTTTGTTTGTTTCTTATTATTATTATTATTATTATTATTATTATTCTTTATTATTACGCCACTTTAACTCTAAATTTGACCCCCTAAACATGCTCAAAAACTCACCAAATTTGGCACGCACATCAGGAATGGTGAAAAATTTGATAAAATGTAAAAATTAAACCCCAAAGTGCCAAAATGTGCTCTCTAGCGCCACCTATGTATCTAAAACGGCCACCACGGCCCGTAGGAATGTCGTAGAGAGATCGAACCAAAACCCAATTATTCGTCTCATCAAGACCTACAAATCATACGCTGACACCCCTGACCTAAATCCAACAGGAAATCTGCAATGTCAATTTCAAAGTATGATTTTTTGCCAATTTTGGACCTTGAATAAACGCTATCTCCTCCTAGGGCGTTAATGGTATCGGCTTCAAACTTGAATACATGACTTATCACACTGTGTTGAGCAAAAGTTATTAAAAACTTTGTAATAACTCGAACGGTTTAGATTTAGTAAGCCCTGAAAGTTGGAGTGCGACATTACACCTTACAATGTAAACCAATGGGGAGGCAAATTCTGGGCATGGACTTTGTGCCAAACTGGGGCATCTGGCGTCTAAACTATAAGTCCGACCACTTTCAAACCTGTATCAATGGATTCGCGACGAAAATTCCTACAAAAAAATGATATTTTTATGTAGGATTTGGCCAAAGTTATGGGATTTATGAGCATATTTCACAAGTAGAGTACACTAAAATCTTCTCTGCAGCTGTGAGGGAGAGAGAGAGAATGGGAGGGGGGGGATGGGTAAAGTAAACATCTACTGCCTGTGACAGAAGCCCTTGGACTGCAGCAGTGACAGCAGTGTTCAATCCTTACTTTTTTTCAAGGAGTACATGTGCTCCTAAATGACAGAAATTAGGAGCATACATATAACTTTAGGAGCACACTGAAAAATGTTCAAGTAAGAGTTTCTTAAAGAAAACAATTCATTACATACATATTTACAATTTATCACATACATATTTAAACTGTGTGTGTGTGTGTGTGTGTGTGTGTGTGTATGTGTATGTAAATCACAATTTGCTGTTTTTAGGGGTGCTTGATTATGGCAAAAATTATAATCACAATCATTTTTGTTCAATATTGAGATCATGATTATTTAACATGATTACTTTTTGACTGTCATCTTCTCCAATTGCTGTTGTTCATACATGCACATATTTTTTCTAACTTGGCTGAGGAGACTATTACATATGTAATCATATATTGTAGTAATGATTAAGAAAAACTATAGCCTATATGAGGGAAAAACTCAGGAAGGCTGGAGTTCCGGAGCTCCGTATTAAAACTGTAATGGACCTGCCATGAGGGTGGAGCAAACTCCATTTCCAAGGATGCTTTGCGATTTTCACACTTCAGCAGGGAGCAGTCAACATCGGTCCCTCATTGGCGGAGACGCTCCTGCACAGCGGAGCGTCCTGAGGACGCAGCCATGACATCACCACCCCTTTATAAGCGAGCACGCCCAAACTACACGTCTTTCCCATGTCACTGAGCTAGGGGTAACTCCTGTTCCCCTGTGAGTTAGCTTGACTACCCCACGAACATGTTTTCCCCTCATCGAAGACTCCCCTCGTCGGACGAGACGAGACTTTGTCCGTGTTCACCCGAACACATTCCTGGACCCGAGAGAGACCGCTGCTGCAACCAGCGTCCTCAAATTCCCCCGAGAAAGAGGAAATGAAGTTACTTCGGGATAACGTGGACCGGCTCTGCCCTGCGCGTCTTCGCCGAGTTGTCTCTGCTGTTCTCTCCGCCATTCCACTCAGAGCCAGCTGCCGTGTTTTCGACGACGTGCGAGAACGGCACCGTCTGCCTCCGAGCCAAGAACAAAGATGGACATTAAGACGGACTACACACACACACAACCTGCGCACTTTCTGAAGCGACCAAGTAAGAGGCATAAGTCTGGGCATAGGCAGTGTTAGTTGTGTGTTCTTTTCAGCATCAGTTGCTGTTGTTTAGCATTTAGCCTTTTTAGCTTTATCGCTGTTGTTCTTGTTGTGTGAGTTGACGGACCGCCGAGTCCATTTTTCTCTGCTTTACTCTGAGGAGTATTTTAAGTTTGCTGCCTGTTAGTTGTGTTCACCACGCTAGACTATTTTGTGTTTTTCCCGGTCGGGACAACTGCTACTTTTGTGCCACCGTGAGTGAGAAAGTAAATTGATTTGTCGATCAGAAACCAGACAACGTACGTTACAGACTGCCGTCCGTACGTGCGCTCTCTGTGGTCAAAAGAGCCGCTTCTCTCCCTCTCACGATCGCTTTCCCTCCTTCCTCTCTTGCTACTAACACACACACACACACACACACACACACACACACACACACACACACACACACGCATTCCCCTGCAAGTGTCCAACTCTGTGCAAAGCTGTTTGTGTTTTGTTTGGTAGAATTAGATTTTAGAATAGCTGTTTATTGAATGAAGTATTTGTTAACTTTGTTAATTTTGCTAAGTTTAATAAACAATGTTATATCTTTAAAGAGAAGTTCTTTTGTCATTATTGTGTGTAACATATTGTGAGAAGTGGCTGATTAAAGGAGTCAGAGCTTGAATTCAACCCTTCTTTGTTCACCCTTGAATGTTGATATCTCGCAGATATTAGCATTCTAGGTGAAATCCCATTTATGAGATTACCTTGTTCGGTTATTGGTCCTGGTTTCCGGGTGGTGCTCCGTGCTTGTTAGTTCATATTAATAATTCTATTAATTATTATAATTAGTTAATTATCTTAGATAATTGATAATTATGGCAAATAATCAACTGTGTTCCTCATACATGCTACAGTTGGTGCCTGAATTATTGATTAAGGTTAACAATATTTTAATTTCATAAGCCATAATTATCTGTGATAAACAGAGGCGTGCGCTCACGGAGAGAAAGTAGTTAGTATTGTGTGTCAAAAGACTCTCACACTGATCATCTCCAAACGTTTTCTTGGTTCCCACAAGCTCAACTGACTGCGCCGCGGCCCGACGTGCGCAAGGGCGCGAAGGC
This sequence comes from Thunnus maccoyii, assembly GCF_910596095.1. NCBI lineage: Eukaryota > Metazoa > Chordata > Actinopteri > Scombriformes > Scombridae > Thunnus > Thunnus maccoyii. The sequence goes on along the minus strand of NW_024757901.1, from coordinate 191,614 downwards.
CCGTCCAACGCTGCTTGCAGCTTTAATTAGGGCCTGAGCCCAAAGGGCGAAGACCCTCTTGTTTTTCGTGTGTTTGTTTGTTTCTTATTATTATTATTATTATTAGGGCCTGAGCCCAAAGGGCGAAGACCCTCTTGTTTTTCGTGTGTTTGTTTGTTTCTTATTATTATTATTATTATTATTATTATTCTTTATTATTACGCCACTTTAACTCTAAATTTGACCCCCTAAACATGCTCAAAAACTCACCAAATTTGGCACGCACATCAGGAATGGTGAAAAATTTGATAAAATGTAAAAATTAAACCCCAAAGTGCCAAAATGTGCTCGAGAGCGCCACCTATGTATCTAAAACGGCCACCACGGCCCGTAGGAATGTCGTAGAGAGATCGAACCAAAACCCAATTATTCGTCTCATCAAGACCTACAAATCATACGCTGACACCCCTGACCTAAATCCAACAGGAAATCTGCAATGTCCATTTCAAAGTATGATTTTTTGCCAATTTTGGACCTTGAATAAACGCTATCTCCTCCTAGGGCGTTAATGGTATCGGCTTCAAACTTTAATACATGACTTATCACACTGTGTTGAGCAAAAGTTATTAAAAACTTTGTAATAACTCGAACGGTTTAGATTTAGTAAGCCCTGAAAGTTGGAGTGCGACATTACACCTTACAATGTAAACCAATGGGGAGGCAAATTCTGGGCATGGACTTTGTGCCAAACTGGGGCATCTGGCGTCTAAACTATAAGTCCCACCACTTTCAAACCTGTATCAATGGATTCGCGACGAAAATTCCTACAAAAAAATGATATTTTTATGTAGGATTTGGCCAAAGTTATGGGATTTATGAGGATTTTTCACAAGAAGATCACTTTGAAATCTTTCCTTCCAACTGTGAGGGAGAGAGAGAGAATGGGAGGGGGGGGATGGGTAAAGTAAACATCTGCCTGTGACAGAAGCCCTTGGACTGCACCACACTCCACTTACTTAGTGCTTTCACACATGTGACAGCAGTGTTCAATCCTTACTTCTTTTCAAGGAGCGCATGTGCTCCTAAATGAAAGAAATTAGGAGCATACATATAACTTTAGGAGCACACTGAAAAATGTTCAAGTAAGAGTTTCTTACAGAAAACAATTCATTTCATACATATTTACAATTTATCACATACATATTTAAACTCTGTGTGTGTGTGTGTGTGTGTATGTAAATCACAATTAGCTGTTTTTAGGGGTGCTTGTTTATGGCAAAAATTATAATCACAATCAGTTTTGTTCAATATTGAGATCATGATTATTTAACATGATTACTTTTTGACTGTCATCTTCTGCAATTGCTGTTGTTCATACATGCACATATTTTTTCTAACTTGGCTGAGGAGACTATTACACATCTAATCATATATTGTAGTAATGATTAAGAAAAAGTATAGCCTATATGAGGGAAAAACTCAGGAAGGCTGGAGCTCCGGAGCTCCGTATTAAAACTGTAATGGACCTGCCATGAGGGTGGAGCAAACTCCATTTCCAAGAATGCTTTGCGATTTTCACACCTCAGCAGGGAGCAGTCAATATCGGTCCCTCATTGGCGGAGACGCTCCTGCACAGCGGAGCGTCCTGAGGACGCAGCCATGACATCACCACCCCTTTATAAGCGAGCACGCCCGAAATATACGTCTTTCCCATGTCACTGAGCTAGGGTTAACTCCTGTTCCCCTGTGAGTTAGCTTGACTACCCCACGAACATGTTTTCCCCTCATCGAAGACTCCCCTCGTCGGACGAGACGAGACTTTGCCCGTGTTCACCCGAACACATTCCTGGACCCGAGAGAGACCGCTGCTGCAACCAGCGTCCTCAAATTCCCCCGGAGAAAGAGGAAATGAAGTTACTTCGGGATAACGTGGACCGGCTCTGCCCTGCGCGTCTTCGCCGAGTCATCTCTGCTGTTCTCTCCGCCACTCCACTCAGAGCCAGCTGCCGTGTTTTCGCCGACCTGTTTTACCTTGATGGTCACGGTGTTTTTTCCGCAGGTTACACTTCACTCAGCTGGCCGACAGACCCGCTGATTCTCTCCGCTTTAACCTAAATAGCAATTCGGGACTCGGTGCTCCGTTTGGATCTAAACAGAGAGCCGGGGTTAGCTGAGAGGCTAGCAGAGGCTAACTGGTTGTGCTTCTTTCGGTCATGCTGCAGTTAACGCTCCGCTGCTGCCTGTTTGCTGCCTGTTAGTTGTGTTCACCACGCTTGACTATTTTGTGTTTGTCCCGCTCGGGACTACTGTGTTTGTGCTGCCGTGAGTGAGAAAGTAAACTGATTTGTCGATCTTAAACCAGACAACGTGCGTTACAGACTGCCGTCCATACGTGCGCTCTCTGTGGAAAAAGAACCGCTTCTCTCTCTCTCACGATCGCTCTCCCTCCTCCCTCTCTTGTGACTAACACCATACTCACGCGCGCACAGATACACGCACCGACATCGTTTTGCACATCTGATGGTCAGATAACGTCGGACAAAAGTGTCCAACCTGCAAGTGTCCAACCCTGTGCAAAGCTGTTTGTGTTTTGTTTGGTAGAATTAGATTTTAGAATAGCTGTTTATTGAATGAAGCATTTGTTAACTTTGTTAATTTTGCTAAGTTTCATAAACACTGTTATATCTTTAAAGAGAAGTTCTTTAGTCATTATTGGTAACATATTGTGAAAAGTGGCTGATTGAAGGAGTCAGAGCTCGAATTCAACCCTTCTTTGTTCACCCTTGACTGATTATCTCTCAGATATGAACATTCTAGGTGAACTCCCATTTATGAGACTACCTTGCTCGGTTATTGGCCCCGGTTTCGGGGTGGTGCTTCGTATCTGTTAGTTCATATTAATAATTCTGTTAATTGTTATAATTAATTATTATTGATAATTGATAATTATAGCAAATAATTAACTGTGTTCTTCGCAGATTCCTACAGTTGGTACCTGAATTACTGATTAAGGTTAACAATATTTTGATGTCATAATTCATAATTGTCTGTGAACGGAGGGGTGGGCTCACAGAGAGACACTGGTTAGTATTGTGTGTAAAAAGACTCTCACACTGATCATCTCCAAACGCTTTCTTGGTTCCCACAAGCTCAACTGACTGCGCCGCGGCCCGCTGTGCGCAAGGGCGCGAAGGCCCGTCCAACGCTGCTTGCAGCTTTAATTATTATTATTCTTTATTATTACGCCACTTTAACTCTAAATTTGACCCCCTAAACATGCTCAAAAACTCACCAAATTTGGCACGCACATCAGGAATGGTGAAAAATTTGATAAAATGTAAAAATTAAACCCCAAAGTGCCAAAATGTGCTCTCTAGCGCCACCTATGTATCTAAAACGGCCACCACGGCCCGTAGGAATGTCGTAGAGAGATCGAACCAAAACCCAATTATTCGTCTCATCAAGACCTACAAATCATACGCTGACACCCCTGACCTAAATCCAACAGGAAATCTGCCATGTCCATTTCAAAGTATGATTTTTTGCCAATTTTGGACCTTGAATAAACGCTATCTCCTCCTAGGGCGTTAATGGTATCGGCTTCAAACTTTAATACATGACTTATCACACTGTGTTGAGCAAAAGTTATTAAAAACTTTGTAATAACTCGAACGGTTTAGATTTAGTAAGCCCTGAAAGTTGGAGTGCGACATTACACCTTACAATGTAAACCAATGGGGAGGCAAATTTTGGGCATGGACTTTGTGCCAAACTGGGGCATCTGGCGTCTAAACTATAAGTCCGACCACTTTCAAACCTGTATCAATGGATTCGCGACGAAAATTCCTACAAAAAAATGATATTTTTATGTAGGATTTGGCCAAAGTTATGGGATTTATGAGGATTTTTCACAAGAAGATCACTTTGAAATCTTTCCTTCCAACTGTGAGGGAGAGAGAGAGAATGGGAGGGGGGGGGATGGGTAAAGTAAACATCTGCTGCCTGTGACAGAAGCCCTTGGACTGCACCACACTCCACTTACTTAGTGCTTTCACACATGTGACAGCAGTGTTCAATCCTTACTTCTTTTCAAGGAGCGTATGTGCTCCTAAATGAAAGAAAATAGGAGCATACATATAACTTTAGGAGTACACTGAAAAATGTTCAAGTAAGAGTGTCTTACAGAAAACAATTCATTTCATACATATTTACAATTTATCACATACATATTTAAACTCTCTGTGTGTGTGTGTGTGTGTGTGTAAATCACAATTTGCTGTTTTTAGGGGTGCTTGATTATGGCAAAAATTATAATCACAATCATTTTTGTTCAATATTGAGATCGTGATTATTTAACATGATTACTTTTTGCCTGTCATCTTCTGCAATTGCTGTTGTTCATACATGCACATATTTTTTCTAACTTGGCTGAGGAGACTATTACACATCTAATCATATATTGTAGTAATGATTAAGAAAAAGTATAGCCTATATGAGGGAAAAACTCAGGAAGGCTGGAGCTCCGGAGCTCCGTATTAAAACTGTAATGGACCTGCCATGAGGGTGGAGCAAACTCCATTTCCAAGAATGCTTTGCGATTTTCACACCTCAGCAGGGAGCAGTCAATATCGGTCCCTCATTGGCGGAGACGCTCCTGCACAGCGGAGCGTCCTGAGGACGCAGCCATGACATCACCACCCCTTTATAAGCGAGCACGCCCGAAATATACGTCTTTCCCATGTCACTGAGCTAGGGTTAACTCCTGTTCCCCTGTGAGTTAGCTTGACTACCCCACGAACATGTTTTCCCCTCATCGAAGACTCCCCTCGTCGGACGAGACGAGACTTTGCCCGTGTTCACCCGAACACATTCCTGGACCCGAGAGAGACCGCTGCTGCAACCAGCGTCCTCAAATTCCCCCGGAGAAAGAGGAAATGAAGTTACTTCGGGATAACGTGGACCGGCTCTGCCCTGCGCGTCTTCGCCGAGTCATCTCTGCTGTTCTCTCCGCCACTCCACTCAGAGCCAGCTGCCGTGTTTTCGCCGACCTGTTTTACCTTGATGGTCACGGTGTTTTTCCCGCAGGTTACACTTCACTCAGCTGGCCGACAGACCCGCTGATTCTCTCCGCTTTAACCTAAATAGCAATTCGGGACTCGGTGCTCCGTTTGGATCTAAACAGAGAGCCGGGGTTAGCTGAGAGGCTAGCAGAGGCTAACTGGTTGTGCTTCTTTCGGTCATGCTGCAGTTAACGCTCCGCTGCTGCGTGTTTGCTGCCTGTTAGTTGTGTTCACCACGCTTGACTATTTTGTGTTTGTCCCGCTCGGGACTACTGTGTTTGTGCTGCCGTGAGTGAGAAAGTAAACTGATTTGTCGATCTTAAACCAGACAACGTGCGTTACAGACTGCCGTCCATACGTGCGCTCTCTGTGGAAAAAGAACCGCTTCTCTCTCTCTCTCACGATCGCTTTCCCTCCTCCCTCTCTTGTGACTAACACCATACTCACGTGCGCACAGATACACGCACCGACATCGTTTTGCACATCTGATGGTCAGATAACGTCGGACAAAAGTGTCCAACCTGCAAGTGTCCAACCCTGTGCAAAGCTGTTTGTGTTTTGTTTGGTAGAATTAGATTTTAGAATAGCTATTTATTGAATGAAGCATTTGTTAACTTTGTTAATTTTGCTAAGTTTCATAAACACTGTTATATCTTTAAAGAGAAGTTCTTTAGTCATTATTGGTAACATATTGTGAAAAGTGGCTGATTGAAGGAGTCAGAGCTCGAATTCAACCCTTCTTTGTTCACCCTTGACTGATTATCTCTCAGATATTAACATTCTAGGTGAACTCCCATTTATGAGACTACCTTGCTCGGTTATTGGCCCCGGTTTCGGGGTGGTGCTTCGTATCTGTTAGTTCATATTAATAATTCTGTTAATTGTTATAATTAATTATTATTGATAATTGATAATTATAGCAAATAATTAACTGTGTTCTTCGCAGATTCCTACAGTTGGTACCTGAATTACTGATTAAGGTTAACAATATTTTGATGTCATAATTCATAATTGTCTGTGAACGGAGGGGTGGGCTCACAGAGAGACACTGGTTAGTATTGTGTGTAAAAAGACTCTCACACTGATCATCTCCAAACGCTTTCTTGGTTCCCACAAGCTCAACTGACTGCGCCGCGGCCCGCTGTGCGCAAGGGCGCGAAGGCCCGTTCAACGCTGCTTGCAGCTTTAATTAGGGCCTGAGCCCAAAGGGCGAAGACCCTCTTGTTTTTCGTGTGTTTGTTTGTTTCTTATTAGGGCCTGAGCCCAAAGGGCGAAGACCCTCTTGTTTTTCGTGTGTTTGTTTGTTTCTTATTATTATTATTATTATTATTATTATTCTTTATTATTACGCCACTTTAACTCTAAATTTGACCCCCTAAACATGCTCAAAAACTCACCAAATTTGGCACGCACATCAGGAATGGTGAAAAATTTGATAAAATGTAAAAATTAAACCCCAAAGTGCCAAAATGTGCTCAAGAGCGCCACCTATGTATCTAAAACGGCCACCACGGCCCGTAGGAATGTCGTAGAGAGATCGAACCAAAACCCAATTATTCGTCTCATCAAGACCTACAAATCATACGCTGACACCCCTGACCTAAATCCAACAGGAAATCTGCAATGTCCATTTCAAAGTATGATTTTTTGCCAATTTTGGACCTTGAATAAACGCTATCTCCTCCTAGGGCGTTAATGGTATCGGCTTCAAACTTTAATACATGACTTATCACACTGTGTTGAGCAAAAGTTATTAAAAACTTTGTAATAACTCGAACGGTTTAGATTTAGTAAGCCCTGAAAGTTGGAGTGCGACATTACACCTTACAATGTAAACCAATGGGGAGGCAAATTCTGGGCATGGACTTTGTGCCAAACTGGGGCATCTGGCGTCTAAACTATAAGTCCCACCACTTTCAAACCTGTATCAATGGATTCGCGACGAAAATTCCTACAAAAAAATGATATTTTTATGTAGGATTTGGCCAAAGTTATGGGATTTATGAGGATTTTTCACAAGAAGATCACTTTGAAATCTTTCCTTCCAACTGTGAGGGAGAGAGAGAGAATGGGAGGGGGGGGATGGGTAAAGTAAACATCTGCCTGTGACAGAAGCCCTTGGACTGCACCACACTCCACTTACTTAGTGCTTTCACACATGTGACAGCAGTGTTCAATCCTTACTTCTTTTCAAGGAGCGCATGTGCTCCTAAATGAAAGAAATTAGGAGCATACATATAACTTTAGGAGCACACTGAAAAATGTTCAAGTAAGAGTTTCTTACAGAAAACAATTCATTTCATACATATTTACAATTTATCACATACATATTTAAACTCTGTGTGTGTGTGTGTGTGTGTGTGTGTGTGTGTGTGTGTGTGTATGTAAATCACAATTAGCTGTTTTTAGGGGTGCTTGTTTATGGCAAAAATTATAATCACAATCAGTTTTGTTCAATATTGAGATCATGATTATTTAACATGATTACTTTTTGACTGTCATCTTCTGCAATTGCTGTTGTTCATACATGCACATATTTTTTCTAACTTGGCTGAGGAGACTATTACATATGTAATCATATATTGTAGTAATGATTAAGAAAAACTATAGCCTATATGAGGGAAAAACTCAGGAAGGCTGGAGTTCCGGAGCTCCGTATTAAAACTGTAATGGACCTGCCATGAGGGTGGAGCAAACTCCATTTCCAAGGATGCTTTTCGATTTTCACACTTCAGCAGGGAGCAGTCAACATCGGTCCCTCATTGGCGGAGACGCTCCTGCACAGCGGAGCGTCCTGAGGACGCAGCCATGACATCACCACCTCTTTATAAGCGAGCACGCCCAAACTACACGTCTTTCCCATGTCACTGAGCTAGGGGTAACTCCTGTTCCCCTGTGAGTTAGCTTGACTACCCCACGAACATGTTTTCCCCTCATCGAAGACTCCCCTCGTCGGACGAGACGAGACTTTGCCCGTGTTCACCCGAACACATTCCTGGACCCGAGAGAGACCGCTGCTGCAACCAGCGTCCTCAAATTCCCCCGAGAAAGAGGAAATGAAGTTACTTCGGGATAACGTGGACCGGCTCTGCCCTGCGCGTCTTCGCCGAGTCGTCTCTGCTGTTCTCTCCGCCACTCCACTCAGAACCAGCTGCCGTGTTTCCGCCGACGTGCGAGAACGGCACCGTCTGCCTCCGAGCCAAGAACAAAGATGGACATTAAGACGGACTACACACACACACAACCTGCGCACTTTCTGAAGCGACCAAGTAAGAGGCATAAGTCTGGGCATAGGCAGTGTTAGTTGTGTGTTCTTTTCAGCATCAGTTGCTGTTGTTTAGCATTTAGCCTTTTTAGCTTTATTGCTATTGTTCTTGTTGTGTGAGTTGACGGACCGCCGAGTCCATTTTTCTCTGCTTTACTCTGAGTAGTATTTTAAGTTTGCTGCCTGTTAGTTATGTTCACTACGCTAGACTATTTTGTGTTTGTCCCGCTCGGGACTACTGCTGTCTTTCTGCCGCCGTGAGTGAGAAAGTAACTGCTTTGTCGATCTGAAACCAGACAACGTACGTTACAGACTGCCGTCCGTACGTGCGCTCTCTGTGGACAAAAGAGCCGCTTCTCTCCCTCTCACGATCGCTTTCCCTCCTTCCTCTCTTGCTACTAACACACACACACACACACACACACACACACACACACACACACACACACATACATATATACATACATACATACATACACGCATTCCCCTGCAAGTGTCCAACCCTGTGCAAAGCTGTTTGTGTTTTGTTTGGTAGAATTAGATTTTAGAATAGCTATTTATTGAATGAAGCATTTGTTAACTTTGTTAATTTTGCTAAGTTTCATAAACACTGTTATATCTTTAAAGAGAAGTTCTTTAGTCATTATTGGTAACATATTGTGAAAAGTGGCTGATTGAAGGAGTCAGAGCTCGAATTCAACCCTTCTTTGTTCACCCTTGACTGATTATCTCTCAGATATTAACATTCTAGGTGAACTCCCATTTATGAGACTACCTTGCTCGGTTATTGGCCCCGGTTTCGGGGTGGTGCTTCGTATCTGTTAGTTCATATTAATAATTCTGTTAATTGTTATAATTAATTATTATTGATAATTGATAATTATAGCAAATAATTAACTGTGTTCTTCGCAGATTCCTACAGTTGGTACCTGAATTACTGATTAAGGTTAACAATATTTTGATGTCATAATTCATAATTGTCTGTGAACGGAGGGGTGGGCTCACAGAGAGACACTGGTTAGTATTGTGTGTAAAAAGACTCTCACACTGATCATCTCCAAACGCTTTCTTGGTTCCCACAAGCTCAACTGACTGCGCCGCGGCCCGCTGTGCGCAAGGGCGCGAAGGCCCGTTCAACGCTGCTTGCAGCTTTAATTATTATTATTATTATTATTATTATTATTCTTTATTATTACGCCACTTTAACTCTAAATTTGACCCCCTAAACATGCTCAAAAACTCACCAAATTTGGCACGCACATCAGGAATGGTGAAAAATTTGATAAAATGTAAAAATTAAACCCCAAAGTGCCAAAATGTGCTCTCTAGCGCCACCTATGTATCTAAAACGGCCACCACGGCCCGTAGGAATGTCGTAGAGAGATCGAACCAAAACCCAATTATTCGTCTCATCAAGACCTACAAATCATACGCTGACACCCCTGACCTAAATCCAACAGGAAATCTGTAATGTCAATTTCAAAGTATGATTTTTTACCAATTTTGGACCTTGAATAAACGCTATCTCCTCCTAGGGCGTTAATGGTATCGGCTTCAAACTTTAATACAGAACTTATCACACTGTGTTGAGCAAAAGTTATTAAAAACTTTGTAATAACTCGAACGGTTTAGATTTAGTAAGCCCTGAAAGTTGGAGTGCGACATTACACCTTACAATGTAAACCAATGGGGAGGCAAATTCTGGGCATGGACTTTGTGCCAAACTGGGGCATCTGGCGTCTAAACTATAAGTCCCACCACTTTCAAACCTGTATCAATGGATTCGCGACGAAAATTCCTACAAAAAAATGATATTTTTATGTAGGATTTGGCCAAAGTTATGGGATTTATGAGGATTTTTCACAAGAAGATCACTTTGAAATCTTTCCTTCCAACTGTGAGGGAGAGAGAGAGAATGGGAGGGGGGGGATGGGTAAAGTAAACATCTGCCTGTGACAGAAGCCCTTGGACTGCACCACACTCCACTTACTTAGTGCTTTCACACATGTGACAGCAGTGTTCAATCCTTACTTCTTTTCAAGGAGCGCATGTGCTCCTAAATGAAAGAAATTAGGAGCATACATATAACTTTAGGAGCACACTGAAAAATGTTCAAGTAAGAGTTTCTTACAGAAAACAATTCATTTCATACATATTTACAATTTATCACATACATATTTAAACTCTGTGTGTGTGTGTGTGTGTGTATGTAAATCACAATTAGCTGTTTTTAGGGGTGCTTGTTTATGGCAAAAATTATAATCACAATCAGTTTTGTTCAATATTGAGATCATGATTATTTAACATGATTACTTTTTGACTGTCATCTTCTCCACTTGCTGTTGTTCATACATGCACATATTTTTTCTAACTTGGCTGAGGAGACTATTACATATGTAATCATATATTGTAGTAATGATTAAGAAAAACTATAGCCGATATGAGGGAAAAACTCAGGAAGGCTGGAGTTCCGGAGCTCCGTATTAAAACTGTAATGGACCTGCCATGAGGGTGGAGCAAACTCCATTTCCAAGGATGCTTTGCGATTTTCACACCAAAGCAGGGAGCAGTCCACATTGGTCCCTCATTGGCGGAGACGCTCCTGCACAGCGGAGCGTCCTGAGGACGCAGCCATGACATCACCATCCCTTTATAAGCGAGCACGCCCAAAATACACGTCTTTTCGATGTCACTGAGCTAGGGGTAACTTCTGTTCCCCTGTGAGTTAGCTTGACTACCCCACGGACATGTTTTCCCCCCAACGGAGACTCCCCTCGTCGGACGAGACGAGACTTTGCCCGTGTTCACCCGAACACATTCCTGGATCCGAGAGAGACCGCTGCTGCAACCAGCGTCCTCAAATTCCCCCGGAGAAAGAGGAAATGAAGTTACTTCGGGATAACGTGGACCGGCTCTGCCCTGCGCGTCTTCGCCGAGTCATCTCTGCTGTTCTCTCCGCCACTCCACTCAGAGCCAGCTGCCGTGTTTTCGCCGACCTGTTTTACCTTGATGGTCACGGTGTTTTTTCCGCAGGTTACACTTCACTCAGCTGGCCGACAGACCCGCTGATTCTCTCCGCTTTAACCTAAATAGCAATTCGGGACTCGGTGCTCCGTTTGGATCTAAACAGAGAGCCGGGGTTAGCTGAGAGGCTAGCAGAGGCTAACTGGTTGTGCTTCTTTCGGTCATGCTGCAATTAACGCTCCGCTGCTGCCTGTTCTCCGCTTTAACCTAAATAACAAATCGGGACTCGGTGCTCCGTTTGGATCTAAACAGAGAGCCGGGGTTAGCTGAGAGGCTAGCAGAGGCTAACTGGTTGTGCTTCTTTCGGTCATGCTGCAGTTAACGCTCCGCTGCTGCCTGTTTGCTGCCTGTTAGTTGTGTTCACCACGCTAGACTATTTTGTGTTTGTCCCGCTCGGGACTACTGTGTTTGTGCTGCCGTGAGTGAGAAAGTAAACTGATTGTCGATCTTAAACCAGACAACGTGCGTTACAGACTGCCGTCCATACGTGCGCTCTCTGTGGAAAAAGAACCGCTTCTCTCTCTCTCACGATCGCTTTCCCTCCTCCCTCTCTTGTGACTAACACCATACTCACGTGCGCACAGATACACGCACCGACATCGTTTTGCACAGTTGATGGTCAGATAACGTCGGACAAAAGTGTCCAACCTGCAAGTGTCCAACCCTGTGCAAAGCTGTTTGTGTTTTGTTTGGTAGAATTAGATTTTAGAATAGCTATTTATTGAATGAAGCATTTGTTAACTTTGTTAATTTTGCTAAGTTTAATAAACACTGTTATATCTTTAAAGAGAAGGTCTTTAGTCATTATTGGTAACATATTGTGAAAAGTGGCTGATTGAAGGAGTCAGAGCTCGAATTCAACCCCTCTTTGTTCACCCTTGAATGATTATCTCTCAGATATTAACATTCTAGGTGAACTCCCATTTATGAGACTACCTTGCTCGGTTATTGGCCCCGGTTTCGGGGTGGTGCTTCGTATCTGTTAGTTCATATTAATAATTCTGTTAATTGTTATAATTAATTATTATTGATAATTGATAATTATAGCAAATAATTAACTGTGTTCTTCGCAGATCCTACAGTTGGTACCTGAATTATTGATTAAGGTTAACAATATTTTGATTTCATAATTCATAATTGTCTGTGAACAGAGGGGTGGGCTCACAGAGAGACACTGGTTAGTATTGTGTGTAAAAAGACTCTCACACTGATCATCTCCAAACGTTTTCTTGGTTCCCACAAGCTCAACTGACTGCGCCGCGGCTTGACGTGCGCAAGGGCGCGAAGGCCCGTCCAACGCTGCTTGCAGCTTTAATTAGGGCCTGAGCCCAAAGGGCGAAGACCCTCTTGTTTTTCGTGTGTTTGTTTGTTTCTTATTATTATTATTATTATTATTATTATTATTCTTTATTATTACGCCACTTTAACTCTAAATTTGACCCCCTAAACATGCTCAAAAACTCACCAAATTTGGCACGCACATCAGGAATGGTGAAAAATTTGATAAAATGTAAAAATTAAACCCCAAAGTGCCAAAATGTGCTCTCTAGCGCCACCTATGTATCTAAAACGGCCACCACGGCCCGTAGGAATGTCGTAGAGAGATCGAACCAAAACCCAATTATTCGTCTCATCAAGACCTACAAATCATACGCTGACACCCCTGACCTAAATCCAACAGGAAATCTGTAATGTCAATTTCAAAGTATGATTTTTTGCCAATTTTGGACCTTGAATAAACGCTATCTCCTCCTAGGGCGTTAATGGTATCGGCTTCAGACTTTAATACAGAACTTATCACACTGTGTTGAGCAAAAGTTATTAAAAACTTTGTAATAACTCGAACGGTTTAGATTTAGTAAGCCCTGAAAGTTGGAGTGCGACATTACACCTTACAATGTAAACCAATGGGGAGGCAAATTCTGGGCATGGACTTTGTGCCAAACTGGGGCATCTGGCGTCTAAACTATAAGTCCCACCACTTTCAAACCTGTATCAATGGATTCGCGACGAAAATTCCTACAAAAAAATGATATTTTTATGTAGGATTTGGCCAAAGTTATGGGATTTATGAGGATTTTTCACAAGAAGATCACTTTGAAATCTTTCCTTCCAACTGTGAGGGAGAGAGAGAGAATGGGAGGGGGGGGATGGGTAAAGTAAACATCTGCCTGTGACAGAAGCCCTTGGACTGCACCACACTCCACTTACTTAGTGCTTTCACACATGTGACAGCAGTGTTCAATCCTTACTTCTTTTCAAGGAGCGCATGTGCTCCTAAATGAAAGAAATTAGGAGCATACATATAACTTTAGGAGCACACTGAAAAATGTTCAAGTAAGAGTTTCTTACAGAAAACAATTCATTTCATACATATTTACAATTTATCACATACATATTTAAACTCTGTGTGTGTGTGTGTGTGTGTGTGTGTGTGTGTGTGTGTGTGTGTATGTAAATCACAATTAGCTGTTTTTAGGGGTGCTTGTTTATGGCAAAAATTATAATCACAATCAGTTTTGTTCAATATTGAGATCATGATTATTTAACATGATTACTTTTTGACTGTCATCTTCTGCAATTGCTGTTGTTCATACATGCACATATTTTTTCTAACTTGGCTGAGGAGACTATTACACATCTAATCATATATTGTAGTAATGATTAAGAAAAAGTATAGCCTATATGAGGGAAAAACTCAGGAAGGCTGGAGCTCCGGAGCTCCGTATTAAAACTGTAATGGACCTGCCATGAGGGTGGAGCAAACTCCATTTCCAAGAATGCTTTGCGATTTTCACACCTCAGCAGGGAGCAGTCAACATCGGTCCCTCATTGGCGGAGACGCTCCTGCACAGCCATGACATCACCACCCCTTTATAAGCGAGCACGCCCGAAATACACGTCTTTCCCATGTCACTGAGCTCGGGGTAACTCCTGTTCCCCTGTGAGTTAGCTTGACTACCCCACGAACATGTTTTCCCCTCATCGAAGACTCCCCTCGTCGGACGAGACGAGACTTTGCCCGTGTTCACCCGAACACATTCCTGGAGCCGAGAGAGACCGCTGCTGCAACCAGCGTCCTCAAATTCCCCCGAGAAAGAGGAAATTAAGTTACTTACATTCCTTTTTTCCGCAGGTTTCACTTCACTCAGCTGGCCGACAGACCCGCTGATTCTCTCCGCTTTAACCTAAATAGCAATTCGGGACTCGGTGCTCCGTTTGGATCTAAACAGAGACCCGGGGTTAGCTGAGAGGCTAGCAGAGGCTAACTGGTTGTGCTTCTTTCGGTCATGCTGCAATTAACGCTCCGCTGCTGCCTGTTCTCCGCTTTAACCTAAATAACAAATCGGGACTCGGTGCTCCGTTTGGATCTAAACAGAGAGCCGGGGTTAGCTGAGTGGCTAGCAGAGGCTAACTGGTTGTGCTTCTTTCGGTCATGCTGCAGTTAACGCTCCGCTGCTGCCTGTTTGCTGCCTGTTCTCCGCTTTAACCTAAATAACAAATCGGGACTCGGTGCTCCGTTTGGATCTAAACAGAGAGCCGGGGTTAGCTGAGAGGCTAGCAGAGGCTAACTGGTTGTGCTTCTTTCGGTCATGCTGCAATTAACGCTCCGCTGCTGCCTGTTCTCGGCTTTAACCTAAATAACAAATCGGGACTCGGTGCTCCGTTTGGATCTAAACAGAGAGCCGGGGTTAGCTGAGAGGCTAGCAGAGGCTAACTGGCTGTGCTTCTTTCGGTCATGCTGCAGTTAACGCTCCGCTGCTGCCTGTTTGCTGCCTGTTAGTTGTGTTCACCACGCTAGACTATTTTGTGTTTGTCCCGCTCGGGACTACTGTGTTTGTGCTGCCGTGAGTGAGAAAGTAAACTGATTTGTCGATCTGAAACCAGACAACGTGCGTTACTAATCATATATTGTAGTAATGATTAAGAAAAAGTATAGCCTATATGAGGGAAAAACTCAGGAAGGCTGGAGCTCCGGAGCTCCGTATTAAAACTGTAATGGACCTGCCATGAGGGTGGAGCAAACTCCATTTCCAAGAATGCTTTGCGATTTTCACACCTCAGCAGGGAGCAGTCAACATCGGTCCCTCATTGGCGGAGACGCTCCTGCACAGCGGAGCGTCCTGAGGACGCAGCCATGACATCACCACCCCTTTATAAGCGAGCACGCCCGAAATATACGTCTTTCCCATGTCACTGAGCTAGGGTTAACTCCTGTTCCCCTGTGAGTTAGCTTGACTACCCCACGAACATGTTTTCCCCTCATCGAAGACTCCCCTCGTCGGACGAGACGAGACTTTGCCCGTGTTCACCCGAACACATTCCTGGACCCGAGAGAGACCGCTGCTGCAACCAGCGTCCTCAAATTCCCCCGGAGAAAGAGGAAATGAAGTTACTTCGGGATAACGTGGACCGGCTCTGCCCTGCGCGTCTTCGCCGAGTCATCTCTGCTGTTCTCTCCGCCACTCCACTCAGAGCCAGCTGCCGTGTTTTCGCCGACCTGTTTTACCTTGATGGTCACGGTGTTTTTTCCGCAGGTTACACTTCACTCAGCTGGCCGACAGACCCGCTGATTCTCTCCGCTTTAACCTAAATAGCAATTCGGGACTCGGTGCTCCGTTTGGATCTAAACAGAGACCCGGGGTTAGCTGAGAGGCTAGCAGAGGCTAACTGGTTGTGCTTCTTTCGGTCATGCTGCAATTAACGCTCCGCTGCTGCCTGTTCTCGGCTTTAACCTAAATAACAAATCGGGACTCGGTGCTCCGTTTGGATCTAAACAGAGAGCCGGGGTTAGCTGAGAGGCTAGCAGAGGCTAACTGGTTGTGCTTCTTTCGGTCATGCTGCAATTAACGCTCCGCTGCTGCATGTTCTCGGCTTTAACCTAAATAACAAATCGGGACTCGGTGCTCCGTTTGGATCTAAACAGAGAGCCGGGGTTAGCTGAGAGGCTAGCAGAGGCTAACTGGTTGTGCTTCTTTCGGTCATGCTGCAGTTAACGCTCCGCTGCTGCCTGTTTGCTGCCTGTTAGTTGTGTTCACCACGCTAGACTATTTTGTGTTTGTCCCGCTCGGGACTACTGTGTTTGTGCTGCCGTGAGTGAGAAAGTAAACTGATTTGTCGATCTGAAACCAGACAACGTGCGTTACAGACTGCTGTCCGTACTTGCGCTCTCTGTGGAAAAAGAACCGCTTCTCTCTCTCTCACGATCGTTTTCCCTACTCCCTCTTGTGACTAACACTACACTCACGCGCGCACAGATACACGCACCGACATCGTTTTGCACATCTCATGGTCAGATAACGTCGGACAAAAGTGTCCAACCTGCAAGTGTCCAACCCTGTGCAAAGCTGTTTGTGTTTTGTTTGGTAGAATTAGATTTTAGAATAGCTATTTATTGAATGAAGCATTTGTTAACTTTGTTAATTTTGCTGAGTTTCATTAACACTGTTATATCTTTAAAGACAAGTTCTTTTGTCATTATTGGTAACATATTGTGAAAAGTGGCTGATTGAAGGAGTCAGAGCTCGAATTCAACCGTTCTTTGTTCACCCTTGAATGATTATCTCTCAGATATTAACATTCTAGGTGAACTCCCATTTATGAGATTACCTTGTTCGGTTATTGGTCCCGGTTTCGGGATGGTGCTTCGTATTTGTTAGTTCATATTAATAATTCTGTTATTTGTTATAATTATTTATTATTGATAATTGATAATTATAGCAAATAATCAACTGTGTTCCTTGCAGATCCTACAGTTGGTGCCTGAATTATTGATTAAGGTTAACAATATTTTGATTTCATAATCCATAATTGTCTGTGAGCAGAGGGGTGGGCTCACAGAGAGACACTGGTTAGTATTATGTGTCAAAAGACTCTCACACTGATCATCTCCAAACGTTTTCTTGGTTCCCAGAAGCTTAGCTGACTGCGCTGCCGCCCGCTGTGCGCAAGGGCGCGAAGGCCCGTCCAACGCTGCTTGCAGCTTTAATTATTATTATTCTTTCTTGTTACGCCACTTTAACTCTAAATTTGACCCCCTAAACATGCTCAAAAACTCACCAAATTTGGCACGCACATCAGGAATGGTGAAAAATTTGATAAAATGTAAAAATTAAACCCCAAAGTGCCAAAATGTGCTCTCTAGCGCCACCTACGTATCTAAAACGGCCACCACGGCCCGTAGGAATGTCGTAGAGAGATCGAACCAAAACTCAATTATTCGTCTCATCAAGACCTACAAATCATACGCTGACACCCCTGACCTAAATCCAACAGGAAATCAGCAATGTCCATTTGAAAGTATGATTTTTTGCCAATTTTGGACCTTGAATAAACGCTATCTCCTCCTAGGGCGTTAATGGTATCGGCTTCAAACTTGAATACATGACTTATCACACTGTCTTGAGCAAAAGTTATTAAAAACTTTGTAATAACTCGAACGGTTTAGATTTAGTAAGCCCTGAAAGTTGGAGTGCGACATTACACCTTACAATGTAAACCAATGGGGAGGCAAATTCTGGGCATGGACTTTGTGCCAAACTGGGGCATCTGGCGTCTAAACTATAAGTCCCACCACTTTCAAACCTGTATCAATGGATTCGCGACGAAAATTCCTACAAAAAAATGATATTTTTATGTAGGATTTGGTCAAAGTTATGGGATTTATGAGGATTTTTCACAAGAAGATCAGTTTAAAATCTGTCCTTCCAACTGTGAGGGAGAGAGAGAGAATGGGAGGGGGGGGATGGGTAAAGTAAACATCTACTCCATTTCCAAGGATGCTTTGCGATTTTCACACCTCAGCAGGGAGCAGTCAACATCGGTCCCTCATTGGCGGAGACGCTCCTGCACAGCCATGACATCACCACCCCTTTATAAGCGAGCACGCCCGAAATACACGTCTTTCCCATGTCACTGAGCTCGGGGTAACTCCTGTTCCCCTGTGAGTTAGCTTGACTACCCCACGAACATGTTTTCCCCTCATCGAAGACTCCCCTCGTCGGACGAGACGAGACTTTGCCCGTGTTCACCCGAACACATTCCTGGAGCCGAGAGAGACCGCTGCTGCAACCAGCGTCCTCAAATTCCCCCGAGAAAGAGGAAATTAAGTTACTTACATTCCTTTTTTCCGCAGGTTTCACTTCACTCAGCTGGCCGACAGACCCGCTGATTCTCTCCGCTTTAACCTAAATAGCAATTCGGGACTCGGTGCTCCGTTTGGATCTAAACAGAGACCCGGGGTTAGCTGAGAGGCTAGCAGAGGCTAACTGGTTGTGCTTCTTTCGGTCATGCTGCAATTAACGCTCCGCTGCTGCCTGTTCTCCGCTTTAACCTAAATAACAAATCGGGACTCGGTGCTCCGTTTGGATCTAAACAGAGAGCCGGGGTTAGCTGAGTGGCTAGCAGAGGCTAACTGGTTGTGCTTCTTTCGGTCATGCTGCAGTTAACGCTCCGCTGCTGCCTGTTTGCTGCCTGTTCTCCGCTTTAACCTAAATAACAAATCGGGACTCGGTGCTCCGTTTGGATCTAAACAGAGAGCCGGGGTTAGCTGAGAGGCTAGCAGAGGCTAACTGGTTGTGCTTCTTTCGGTCATGCTGCAATTAACGCTCCGCTGCTGCCTGTTCTCGGCTTTAACCTAAATAACAAATCGGGACTCGGTGCTCCGTTTGGATCTAAACAGAGAGCCGGGGTTAGCTGAGAGGCTAGCAGAGGCTAACTGGTTGTGCTTCTTTCGGTCATGCTGCAGTTAACGCTCCGCTGCTGCCTGTTTGCTGCCTGTTAGTTGTGTTCACCACGCTAGACTATTTTGTGTTTGTCCCGCTCGGGACTACTGTGTTTGTGCTGCCGTGAGTGAGAAAGTAAACTGATTTGTCGATCTGAAACCAGACAACGTGCGTTACAGACTGCTGTCCGTACTTGCGCTCTCTATGGAAAAAGAACCGCTTCTCTCTCTCTCACGATCGTTTTCCCTACTCCCTCTTGTGACTAACACTACACTCACGCGCGCACAGATACACGCACCGACATCGTTTTGCACATCTGATGGTCAGATAACGTCGGACAAAAGTGTCCAACCTGCAAGTGTCCAACCCTGTGCAAAGTTGTTTGTGTTTTGTTTGGTAGAATTAGATTTTAGAATAGCTATTTATTGAATGAAGCATTTGTTAACTTTGTTAATTTTGCTGAGTTTAATTAACACTGTTATATCTTTAAAGAGAAGTTCTTTAGTCATTATTGGTAACATATTGTGAAAAGTGGCTGATTGAAGGAGTCAGAGCTCGAATTCAACCCTTCTTTGTTCACCCTTGAATGATTATCTCTCAGATATTAACATTCTAGGTGAACTCCCATTTATGAAATTACCTTGTTCGGTTATTGGTCCCGGTTTCGGGATGGTGCTTCGTATTTGTTAGTTCATATTAATAATTCTGTTATTTGTTATAATTATTTATTATTGATAATTGATAATTATAGCAAATAATCAACTGTGTTCCTTGCAGATCCTACAGTTGGTGCCTGAATTATTGATTAAGGTTAACAATATTTTGATTTCATAATCCATAATTGTCTGTGAGCAGAGGGGTGGGCTCACAGAGAGACACTGGTTAGTATTATGTGTCAAAAGACTCTCACACTGATCATCTCCAAACGTTTTCTTGGTTCCCAGAAGCTTAGCTGACTGCGCCGCCGCCCGCCGTGCGCAAGGGCGCGAAGGCCCGTCCAACGCTGCTTGCAGCTTTAATTAGGGCCTGAGCCCAAAGGGCGAAGACCCTCTTGTTTTTCGTGTGTTTGTTTGTTTCTTATTATTATTATTATTATTATTATTATTCTTTATTATTACGCCACTTTAACTCTAAATTTGACCCCCTAAACATGCTCAAAAACTCACCAAATTTGGCACGCACATCAGGAATGGTGAAAAAT
The DNA here is from genome assembly GCF_910596095.1 of Thunnus maccoyii. Classification (NCBI taxonomy): domain Eukaryota; kingdom Metazoa; phylum Chordata; class Actinopteri; order Scombriformes; family Scombridae; genus Thunnus; species Thunnus maccoyii. The sequence goes on along the minus strand of NW_024757901.1, from coordinate 171,361 downwards.
TTGATAAAATGTAAAAATTAAACCCCAAAGTGCCAAAATGTGCTCTCTAGCGCCACCTATGTATCTAAAACGGCCACCACGGCCCGTAGGAATGTCGTAGAGAGATCGAACCAAAACCCAATTATTCGTCTCATCAAGACCTACAAATCATACGCTGACACCCCTGACCTAAATCCAACAGGAAATCTGTAATGTCAATTTCAAAGTATGATTTTTTACCAATTTTGGACCTTGAATAAACGCTATCTCCTCCTAGGGCGTTAATGGTATCGGCTTCAAACTTTAATACAGAACTTATCACACTGTGTTGAGCAAAAGTTATTAAAAACTTTGTAATAACTCGAACGGTTTAGATTTAGTAAGCCCTGAAAGTTGGAGTGCGACATTACACCTTACAATGTAAACCAATGGGGAGGCAAATTCTGGGCATGGACTTTGTGCCAAACTGGGGCATCTGGCGTCTAAACTATAAGTCCCACCACTTTCAAACCTGTATCAATGGATTCGCGACGAAAATTCCTACAAAAAAATGATATTTTTATGTAGGATTTGGCCAAAGTTATGGGATTTATGAGGATTTTTCACAAGAAGATCACTTTGAAATCTTTCCTTCCAACTGTGAGGGAGAGAGAGAGAATGGGAGGGGGGGGATGGGTAAAGTAAACATCTGCCTGTGACAGAAGCCCTTGGACTGCACCACACTCCACTTACTTAGTGCTTTCACACATGTGACAGCAGTGTTCAATCCTTACTTCTTTTCAAGGAGCGCATGTGCTCCTAAATGAAAGAAATTAGGAGCATACATATAACTTTAGGAGCACACTGAAAAATGTTCAAGTAAGAGTTTCTTACAGAAAACAATTCATTTCATACATATTTACAATTTATCACATACATATTTAAACTCTGTGTGTGTGTGTGTGTGTGTATGTAAATCACAATTAGCTGTTTTTAGGGGTGCTTGTTTATGGCAAAAATTATAATCACAATCAGTTTTGTTCAATATTGAGATCATGATTATTTAACATGATTACTTTTTGACTGTCATCTTCTGCAATTGCTGTTGTTCATACATGCACATATTTTTTCTAACTTGGCTGAGGAGACTATTACACATCTAATCATATATTGTAGTAATGATTAAGAAAAAGTATAGCCTATATGAGGGAAAAACTCAGGAAGGCTGGAGCTCCGGAGCTCCGTATTAAAACTGTAATGGACCTGCCATGAGGGTGGAGCAAACTCCATTTCCAAGAATGCTTTGCGATTTTCACACCTCAGCAGGGAGCAGTCAATATCGGTCCCTCATTGGCGGAGACGCTCCTGCACAGCGGAGCGTCCTGAGGACGCAGCCATGACATCACCACCCCTTTATAAGCGAGCACGCCCGAAATATACGTCTTTCCCATGTCACTGAGCTAGGGTTAACTCCTGTTCCCCTGTGAGTTAGCTTGACTACCCCACGAACATGTTTTCCCCTCATCGAAGACTCCCCTCGTCGGACGAGACGAGACTTTGCCCGTGTTCACCCGAACACATTCCTGGACCCGAGAGAGACTGCTGCTGCAACCAGCGTCCTCAAATTCCCCCGGAGAAAGAGGAAATGAAGTTACTTCGGGATAACGTGGACCGGCTCTGCCCTGCGCGTCTTCGCCGAGTCATCTCTGCTGTTCTCTCCGCCACTCCACTCAGAGCCAGCTGCCGTGTTTTCGCCGACCTGTTTTACCTTGATGGTCACGGTGTTTTTTCCGCAGGTTACACTTCACTCAGCTGGCCGACAGACCCGCTGATTCTCTCCGCTTTAACCTAAATAGCAATTCGGGACTCGGTGCTCCGTTTGGATCTAAACAGAGAGCCGGGGTTAGCTGAGAGGCTAGCAGAGGCTAACTGGTTGTGCTTCTTTCGGTCATGCTGCAGTTAACGCTCCGCTGCTGCCTGTTTGCTGCCTGTTAGTTGTGTTCACCACGCTTGACTATTTTGTGTTTGTCCCGCTCGGGACTACTGTGTTTGTGCTGCCGTGAGTGAGAAAGTAAACTGATTTGTCGATCTTAAACCAGACAACGTGCGTTACAGACTGCCGTCCATACGTGCGCTCTCTGTGGAAAAAGAACCGCTTCTCTCTCTCTCACGATCGCTCTCCCTCCTCCCTCTCTTGTGACTAACACCATACTCACGCGCGCACAGATACACGCACCGACATCGTTTTGCACATCTGATGGTCAGATAACGTCGGACAAAAGTGTCCAACCTGCAAGTGTCCAACCCTGTGCAAAGCTGTTTGTGTTTTGTTTGGTAGAATTAGATTTTAGAATAGCTGTTTATTGAATGAAGCATTTGTTAACTTTGTTAATTTTGCTAAGTTTCATAAACACTGTTATATCTTTAAAGAGAAGTTCTTTAGTCATTATTGGTAACATATTGTGAAAAGTGGCTGATTGAAGGAGTCAGAGCTCGAATTCAACCCTTCTTTGTTCACCCTTGACTGATTATCTCTCAGATATGAACATTCTAGGTGAACTCCCATTTATGAGACTACCTTGCTCGGTTATTGGCCCCGGTTTCGGGGTGGTGCTTCGTATCTGTTAGTTCATATTAATAATTCTGTTAATTGTTATAATTAATTATTATTGATAATTGATAATTATAGCAAATAATTAACTGTGTTCTTCGCAGATTCCTACAGTTGGTACCTGAATTACTGATTAAGGTTAACAATATTTTGATGTCATAATTCATAATTGTCTGTGAACGGAGGGGTGGGCTCACAGAGAGACACTGGTTAGTATTGTGTGTAAAAAGACTCTCACACTGATCATCTCCAAACGCTTTCTTGGTTCCCACAAGCTCAACTGACTGCGCCGCGGCCCGCTGTGCGCAAGGGCGCGAAGGCCCGTCCAACGCTGCTTGCAGCTTTAATTAGGGCCTGAGCCCAAAGGGCGAAGACCCTCTTGTTTTTCGTGTGTTTGTTTGTTTCTTATTATTATTATTATTATTATTATTATTCTTTATTATTACGCCACTTTAACTCTAAATTTGACCCCCTAAACATGCTCAAAAACTCACCAAATTTGGCACGCACATCAGGAATGGTGAAAAATTTGATAAAATGTAAAAATTAAACCCCAAAGTGCCAAAATGTGCTCGAGAGCGCCACCTATGTATCTAAAACGGCCACCACGGCCCGTAGGAATGTCGTAGAGAGATCGAACCAAAACCCAATTATTCGTCTCATCAAGACCTACAAATCATACGCTGACACCCCTGACCTAAATCCAACAGGAAATCTGCAATGTCCATTTCAAAGTATGATTTTTTGCCAATTTTGGACCTTGAATAAACGCTATCTCCTCCTAGGGCGTTAATGGTATCGGCTTCAAACTTTAATACATGACTTATCACACTGTGTTGAGCAAAAGTTATTAAAAACTTTGTAATAACTCGAACGGTTTAGATTTAGTAAGCCCTGAAAGTTGGAGTGCGACATTACACCTTACAATGTAAACCAATGGGGAGGCAAATTCTGGGCATGGACTTTGTGCCAAACTGGGGCATCTGGCGTCTAAACTATAAGTCCCACCACTTTCAAACCTGTATCAATGGATTCGCGACGAAAATTCCTACAAAAAAATGATATTTTTATGTAGGATTTGGCCAAAGTTATGGGATTTATGAGGATTTTTCACAAGAAGATCACTTTGAAATCTTTCCTTCCAACTGTGAGGGAGAGAGAGAGAATGGGAGGGGGGGGATGGGTAAAGTAAACATCTGCCTGTGACAGAAGCCCTTGGACTGCACCACACTCCACTTACTTAGTGCTTTCACACATGTGACAGCAGTGTTCAATCCTTACTTCTTTTCAAGGAGCGCATGTGCTCCTAAATGAAAGAAATTAGGAGCATACATATAACTTTAGGAGCACACTGAAAAATGTTCAAGTAAGAGTTTCTTACAGAAAACAATTCATTTCATACATATTTACAATTTATCACATACATATTTAAACTCTGTGTGTGTGTGTGTGTGTGTATGTAAATCACAATTAGCTGTTTTTAGGGGTGCTTGTTTATGGCAAAAATTATAATCACAATCAGTTTTGTTCAATATTGAGATCATGATTATTTAACATGATTACTTTTTGACTGTCATCTTCTGCAATTGCTGTTGTTCATACATGCACATATTTTTTCTAACTTGGCTGAGGAGACTATTACACATCTAATCATATATTGTAGTAATGATTAAGAAAAAGTATAGCCTATATGAGGGAAAAACTCAGGAAGGCTGGAGCTCCGGAGCTCCGTATTAAAACTGTAATGGACCTGCCATGAGGGTGGAGCAAACTCCATTTCCAAGAATGCTTTGCGATTTTCACACCTCAGCAGGGAGCAGTCAATATCGGTCCCTCATTGGCGGAGACGCTCCTGCACAGCGGAGCGTCCTGAGGACGCAGCCATGACATCACCACCCCTTTATAAGCGAGCACGCCCGAAATATACGTCTTTCCCATGTCACTGAGCTAGGGTTAACTCCTGTTCCCCTGTGAGTTAGCTTGACTACCCCACGAACATGTTTTCCCCTCATCGAAGACTCCCCTCGTCGGACGAGACGAGACTTTGCCCGTGTTCACCCGAACACATTCCTGGACCCGAGAGAGACTGCTGCTGCAACCAGCGTCCTCAAATTCCCCCGGAGAAAGAGGAAATGAAGTTACTTCGGGATAACGTGGACCGGCTCTGCCCTGCGCGTCTTCGCCGAGTCATCTCTGCTGTTCTCTCCGCCACTCCACTCAGAGCCAGCTGCCGTGTTTTCGCCGACCTGTTTTACCTTGATGGTCACGGTGTTTTTTCCGCAGGTTACACTTCACTCAGCTGGCCGACAGACCCGCTGATTCTCTCCGCTTTAACCTAAATAGCAATTCGGGACTCGGTGCTCCGTTTGGATCTAAACAGAGAGCCGGGGTTAGCTGAGAGGCTAGCAGAGGCTAACTGGTTGTGCTTCTTTCGGTCATGCTGCAGTTAACGCTCCGCTGCTGCCTGTTTGCTGCCTGTTAGTTGTGTTCACCACGCTTGACTATTTTGTGTTTGTCCCGCTCGGGACTACTGTGTTTGTGCTGCCGTGAGTGAGAAAGTAAACTGATTTGTCGATCTTAAACCAGACAACGTGCGTTACAGACTGCCGTCCATACGTGCGCTCTCTGTGGAAAAAGAACCGCTTCTCTCTCTCTCACGATCGCTCTCCCTCCTCCCTCTCTTGTGACTAACACCATACTCACGCGCGCACAGATACACGCACCGACATCGTTTTGCACATCTGATGGTCAGATAACGTCGGACAAAAGTGTCCAACCTGCAAGTGTCCAACCCTGTGCAAAGCTGTTTGTGTTTTGTTTGGTAGAATTAGATTTTAGAATAGCTGTTTATTGAATGAAGCATTTGTTAACTTTGTTAATTTTGCTAAGTTTCATAAACACTGTTATATCTTTAAAGAGAAGTTCTTTAGTCATTATTGGTAACATATTGTGAAAAGTGGCTGATTGAAGGAGTCAGAGCTCGAATTCAACCCTTCTTTGTTCACCCTTGACTGATTATCTCTCAGATATGAACATTCTAGGTGAACTCCCATTTATGAGACTACCTTGCTCGGTTATTGGCCCCGGTTTCGGGGTGGTGCTTCGTATCTGTTAGTTCATATTAATAATTCTGTTAATTGTTATAATTAATTATTATTGATAATTATAGCAAATAATTAACTGTGTTCTTCGCAGATTCCTACAGTTGGCACCTGAATTACTGATTAAGGTTAACAATATTTTGATGTCATAATTCATAATTGTCTGTGAACGGAGGGGTGGGCTCACAGAGAGACACTGGTTAGTATTGTGTGTAAAAAGACTCTCACACTGATCATCTCCAAACGCTTTCTTGGTTCCCACAAGCTCAACTGACTGCGCCGCGGCCCGCTGTGCGCAAGGGCGCGAAGGCCCGTCCAACGCTGCTTGCAGCTTTAATTATTATTATTCTTTCTTTCTTGTTACGCGACTTTAACTCTAAATTTGACCCCCTAAACATGCTCAAAAACTCACCAAATTTGGCACGCACATCAGGAATGGTGAAAAATTTGATAAAATGTAAAAATTAAACCCCAAAGTGCCAAAATGTGCTCTCTAGCGCCACCTATGTATCTAAAACGGCCACCACGGCCCGTAGGAATGTCGTAGAGAGATCGAACCAAAACCCAATTATTCGTCTCATCAAGACCTACAAATCATACGCTGACACCCCTGACCTAAATCCAACAGGAAATCTGCAATGTCCATTTCAAAGTATGATTTTTTGCCAATTTTGGACCTTGAATAAACGCTATCTCCTCCTAGGGCGTTAATGGTATCGGCTTCAAACTTGAATACATGACTTATCACACTGTGTTGAGCAAAAGTTATTAAAAACTTTGTAATAACTCGAACGGTTTAGATTTAGTAAGCCCTGAAAGTTGGAGTGCGACATTACACCTTACAATGTAAACCAATGGGGAGGCAAATTCTGGGCATGGACTTTGTGCCAAACTGGGGCATCTGGCGTCTAAACTATAAGTCCCACCACTTTCAAACCTGTATCAATGGATTCGCGACGAAAATTCCTACAAAAAAATGATATTTTTATGTAGGATTTGGCCAAAGTTATGGGATTTATGAGCATATTTCACAAGTAGAGTACACTAAAATCTTCTCTGCAGCTGTGAGGGAGAGAGAGAGAATGGGAGGGGGGGGATGGGTAAAGTAAACATCTACTGCCTGTGACAGAAGCCCTTGGACTGCAGCAGTGACAGCAGTGTTCAATCCTTACTTTTTTTCAAGGAGTACATGTGCTCCTAAATGACAGAAATTAGGAGCATACATATAACTTTAGGAGCACACTGAAAAATGTTCAAGTAAGAGTTTCTTAAAGAAAACAATTCATTACATACATATTTACAATTTATCACATACATATTTAAACTGTGTGTGTGTGTGTGTGTGTGTGTGTGTGTGTGTATGTGTATGTAAATCACAATTTGCTGTTTTTAGGGGTGCTTGATTATGGCAAAAATTATAATCACAATCATTTTTGTTCAATATTGAGATCATGATTATTTAACATGATTACTTTTTGACTGTCATCTTCTCCAATTGCTGTTGTTCATACATGCACATATTTTTTCTAACTTGGCTGAGGAGACTATTACATATGTAATCATATATTGTAGTAATGATTAAGAAAAACTATAGCCTATATGAGGGAAAAACTCAGGAAGGCTGGAGTTCCGGAGCTCCGTATTAAAACTGTAATGGACCTGCCATGAGGGTGGAGCAAACTCCATTTCCAAGGATGCTTTGCGATTTTCACACTTCAGCAGGGAGCAGTCAACATCGGTCCCTCATTGGCGGAGACGCTCCTGCACAGCGGAGCGTCCTGAGGACGCAGCCATGACATCACCACCCCTTTATAAGCGAGCACGCCCAAACTACACGTCTTTCCCATGTCACTGAGCTAGGGGTAACTCCTGTTCCCCTGTGAGTTAGCTTGACTACCCCACGAACATGTTTTCCCCTCATCGAAGACTCCCCTCGTCGGACGAGACGAGACTTTGTCCGTGTTCACCCGAACACATTCCTGGACCCGAGAGAGACCGCTGCTGCAACCAGCGTCCTCAAATTCCCCCGAGAAAGAGGAAATGAAGTTACTTCGGGATAACGTGGACCGGCTCTGCCCTGCGCGTCTTCGCCGAGTTGTCTCTGCTGTTCTCTCCGCCATTCCACTCAGAGCCAGCTGCCGTGTTTTCGACGACGTGCGAGAACGGCACCGTCTGCCTCCGAGCCAAGAACAAAGATGGACATTAAGACGGACTACACACACACACAACCTGCGCACTTTCTGAAGCGACCAAGTAAGAGGCATAAGTCTGGGCATAGGCAGTGTTAGTTGTGTGTTCTTTTCAGCATCAGTTGCTGTTGTTTAGCATTTAGCCTTTTTAGCTTTATCGCTGTTGTTCTTGTTGTGTGAGTTGACGGACCGCCGAGTCCATTTTTCTCTGCTTTACTCTGAGGAGTATTTTAAGTTTGCTGCCTGTTAGTTGTGTTCACCACGCTAGACTATTTTGTGTTTTTCCCGGTCGGGACAACTGCTACTTTTGTGCCACCGTGAGTGAGAAAGTAAACTGATTTGTCGATCAGAAACCAGACAACGTACGTTACAGACTGCCGTCCGTACGTGCGCTCTCTGTGGTCAAAAGAGCCGCTTCTCTCCCTCTCACGATCGCTTTCCCTCCTTCCTCTCTTGCTACTAACACACACACACACACACACACACACACACACACACACACACACACACACACACACACACACACACACGCATTCCCCTGCAAGTGTCCAACTCTGTGCAAAGCTGTTTGTGTTTTGTTTGGTAGAATTAGATTTTAGAATAGCTGTTTATTGAATGAAGTATTTGTTAACTTTGTTAATTTTGCTAAGTTTAATAAACAATGTTATATCTTTAAAGAGAAGTTCTTTTGTCATTATTGTGTGTAACATATTGTGAGAAGTGGCTGATTAAAGGAGTCAGAGCTTGAATTCAACCCTTCTTTGTTCACCCTTGAATGTTGATATCTCGCAGATATTAGCATTCTAGGTGAAATCCCATTTATGAGATTACCTTGTTCGGTTATTGGTCCTGGTTTCCGGGTGGTGCTCCGTGCTTGTTAGTTCATATTAATAATTCTATTAATTATTATAATTAGTTAATTATCTTAGATAATTGATAATTATGGCAAATAATCAACTGTGTTCCTCATACATGCTACAGTTGGTGCCTGAATTATTGATTAAGGTTAACAATATTTTAATTTCATAAGCCATAATTATCTGTGATAAACAGAGGCGTGCGCTCACGGAGAGAAAGTAGTTAGTATTGTGTGTCAAAAGACTCTCACACTGATCATCTCCAAACGTTTTCTTGGTTCCCACAAGCTCAACTGACTGCGCCGCGGCCCGACGTGCGCAAGGGCGCGAAGGCCCGTCCAACGCTGCTTGCAGCTTTAATTAGGGCCTGAGCCCAAAGGGCGAAGACCCTCTTGTTTTTCGTGCGTTTGTTTCTTTATTAGGGCCTGAGCCCAAAGGGCGAAGACCCTCTTGTTTTTCGTGTGTTTGTTTGTTTCTTATTATTATTATTATTATTATTATTATTATTCTTTATTATTACGCCACTTTAACTCTAAATTTGACCCCCTAAACATGCTCAAAAACTCACCAAATTTGGCACGCACATCAGGAATGGTGAAAAATTTGATAAAATGTAAAAATTAAACCCCAAAGTGCCAAAATGTGCTCTCTAGCGCCACCTATGTATCTAAAACGGCCACCACGGCCCGTAGGAATGTCGTAGAGAGATCGAACCAAAACCCAATTATTCGTCTCATCAAGACCTACAAATCATACGCTGACACCCCTGACCTAAATCCAACAGGAAATCTGTAATGTCAATTTCAAAGTATGATTTTTTACCAATTTTGGACCTTGAATAAACGCTATCTCCTCCTAGGGCGTTAATGGTATCGGCTTCAAACTTTAATACAGAACTTATCACACTGTGTTGAGCAAAAGTTATTAAAAACTTTGTAATAACTCGAACGGTTTAGATTTAGTAAGCCCTGAAAGTTGGAGTGCGACATTACACCTTACAATGTAAACCAATGGGGAGGCAAATTCTGGGCATGGACTTTGTGCCAAACTGGGGCATCTGGCGTCTAAACTATAAGTCCCACCACTTTCAAACCTGTATCAATGGATTCGCGACGAAAATTCCTACAAAAAAATGATATTTTTATGTAGGATTTGGCCAAAGTTATGGGATTTATGAGGATTTTTCACAAGAAGATCACTTTGAAATCTTTCCTTCCAACTGTGAGGGAGAGAGAGAGAATGGGAGGGGGGGGATGGGTAAAGTAAACATCTGCCTGTGACAGAAGCCCTTGGACTGCACCACACTCCACTTACTTAGTGCTTTCACACATGTGACAGCAGTGTTCAATCCTTACTTCTTTTCAAGGAGCGCATGTGCTCCTAAATGAAAGAAATTAGGAGCATACATATAACTTTAGGAGCACACTGAAAAATGTTCAAGTAAGAGTTTCTTACAGAAAACAATTCATTTCATACATATTTACAATTTATCACATACATATTTAAACTCTGTGTGTGTGTGTGTGTGTGTATGTAAATCACAATTAGCTGTTTTTAGGGGTGCTTGTTTATGGCAAAAATTATAATCACAATCAGTTTTGTTCAATATTGAGATCATGATTATTTAACATGATTACTTTTTGACTGTCATCTTCTGCAATTGCTGTTGTTCATACATGCACATATTTTTTCTAACTTGGCTGAGGAGACTATTACACATCTAATCATATATTGTAGTAATGATTAAGAAAAAGTATAGCCTATATGAGGGAAAAACTCAGGAAGGCTGGAGCTCCGGAGCTCCGTATTAAAACTGTAATGGACCTGCCATGAGGGTGGAGCAAACTCCATTTCCAAGAATGCTTTGCGATTTTCACACCTCAGCAGGGAGCAGTCAATATCGGTCCCTCATTGGCGGAGACGCTCCTGCACAGCGGAGCGTCCTGAGGACGCAGCCATGACATCACCACCCCTTTATAAGCGAGCACGCCCGAAATATACGTCTTTCCCATGTCACTGAGCTAGGGTTAACTCCTGTTCCCCTGTGAGTTAGCTTGACTACCCCACGAACATGTTTTCCCCTCATCGAAGACTCCCCTCGTCGGACGAGACGAGACTTTGCCCGTGTTCACCCGAACACATTCCTGGACCCGAGAGAGACTGCTGCTGCAACCAGCGTCCTCAAATTCCCCCGGAGAAAGAGGAAATGAAGTTACTTCGGGATAACGTGGACCGGCTCTGCCCTGCGCGTCTTCGCCGAGTCATCTCTGCTGTTCTCTCCGCCACTCCACTCAGAGCCAGCTGCCGTGTTTTCGCCGACCTGTTTTACCTTGATGGTCACGGTGTTTTTTCCGCAGGTTACACTTCACTCAGCTGGCCGACAGACCCGCTGATTCTCTCCGCTTTAACCTAAATAGCAATTCGGGACTCGGTGCTCCGTTTGGATCTAAACAGAGAGCCGGGGTTAGCTGAGAGGCTAGCAGAGGCTAACTGGTTGTGCTTCTTTCGGTCATGCTGCAGTTAACGCTCCGCTGCTGCCTGTTTGCTGCCTGTTAGTTGTGTTCACCACGCTTGACTATTTTGTGTTTGTCCCGCTCGGGACTACTGTGTTTGTGCTGCCGTGAGTGAGAAAGTAAACTGATTTGTCGATCTTAAACCAGACAACGTGCGTTACAGACTGCCGTCCATACGTGCGCTCTCTGTGGAAAAAGAACCGCTTCTCTCTCTCTCACGATCGCTCTCCCTCCTCCCTCTCTTGTGACTAACACCATACTCACGCGCGCACAGATACACGCACCGACATCGTTTTGCACATCTGATGGTCAGATAACGTCGGACAAAAGTGTCCAACCTGCAAGTGTCCAACCCTGTGCAAAGCTGTTTGTGTTTTGTTTGGTAGAATTAGATTTTAGAATAGCTGTTTATTGAATGAAGCATTTGTTAACTTTGTTAATTTTGCTAAGTTTCATAAACACTGTTATATCTTTAAAGAGAAGTTCTTTAGTCATTATTGGTAACATATTGTGAAAAGTGGCTGATTGAAGGAGTCAGAGCTCGAATTCAACCCTTCTTTGTTCACCCTTGACTGATTATCTCTCAGATATGAACATTCTAGGTGAACTCCCATTTATGAGACTACCTTGCTCGGTTATTGGCCCCGGTTTCGGGGTGGTGCTTCGTATCTGTTAGTTCATATTAATAATTCTGTTAATTGTTATAATTAATTATTATTGATAATTGATAATTATAGCAAATAATTAACTGTGTTCTTCGCAGATTCCTACAGTTGGTACCTGAATTACTGATTAAGGTTAACAATATTTTGATGTCATAATTCATAATTGTCTGTGAACGGAGGGGTGGGCTCACAGAGAGACACTGGTTAGTATTGTGTGTAAAAAGACTCTCACACTGATCATCTCCAAACGCTTTCTTGGTTCCCACAAGCTCAACTGACTGCGCCGCGGCCCGCTGTGCGCAAGGGCGCGAAGGCCCGTCCAACGCTGCTTGCAGCTTTAATTATTATTATTCTTTCTTTCTTGTTACGCGACTTTAACTCTAAATTTGACCCCCTAAACATGCTCAAAAACTCACCAAATTTGGCACGCACATCAGGAATGGTGAAAAATTTGATAAAATGTAAAAATTAAACCCCAAAGTGCCAAAATGTGCTCTCTAGCGCCACCTATGTATCTAAAACGGCCACCACGGCCCGTAGGAATGTCGTAGAGAGATCGAACCAAAACCCAATTATTCGTCTCATCAAGACCTACAAATCATACGCTGACACCCCTGACCTAAATCCAACAGGAAATCTGCAATGTCAATTTCAAAGTATGATTTTTTGCCAATTTTGGACCTTGAATAAACGCTATCTCCTCCTAGGGCGTTAATGGTATCGGCTTCAAACTTTAATACATGACTTATCACACTGTGTTGAGCAAAAGTTATTAAAAACTTTGTAATAACTCGAACGGTTTAGATTTAGTAAGCCCTGAAAGTTGGAGTGCGACATTACACCTTACAATGTAAACCAATGGGGAGGCAAATTCTGGGCATGGACTTTGTGCCAAACTGGGGCATCTGGCGTCTAAACTATAAGTCCCACCACTTTCAAACCTGTATCAATGGATTCGCGACGAAAATTCCTACAAAAAAATGATATTTTTATGTAGGATATGGCCAAAGTTATGGGATTTATGAGGATTTTTCACAAGAAGATCACTTTGAAATCTTTCCTTCCAACTGTGAGGGAGAGAGAGAGAATGGGAGGGGGGGGGATGGGTAAAGTAAACATCTGCCTGTGACAGAAGCCCTTGGACTGCACCACACTCCACTTACTTAGTGCTTTCACACATGTGACAGCAGTGTTCAATCCTTACTTCTTTTCAAGGAGCGCATGTGCTCCTAAATGAAAGAAATTAGGAGCATACATATAACTTTAGGAGCACACTGAAAAATGTTCAAGTAAGAGTTTCTTACAGAAAACAATTCATTTCATACATATTTACAATTTATCACATACATATTTAAACTCTGTGTGTGTGTGTGTGTGTGTGTGTGTGTGTGTGTGTGTGTGTGTGTATGTAAATCACAATTAGCTGTTTTTAGGGGTGCTTGTTTATGGCAAAAATTATAATCACAATCAGTTTTGTTCAATATTGAGATCATGATTATTTAACATGATTACTTTTTGACTGTCATCTTCTGCAATTGCTGTTGTTCATACATGCACATATTTTTTCTAACTTGGCTGAGGAGACTATTACACATCTAATCATATATTGTAGTAATGATTAAGAAAAAGTATAGCCTATATGAGGGAAAAACTCAGGAAGGCTGGAGCTCCGGAGCTCCGTATTAAAACTGTAATGGACCTGCCATGAGGGTGGAGCAAACTCCATTTCCAAGAATGCTTTGCGATTTTCACACCTCAGCAGGGAGCAGTCAATATCGGTCCCTCATTGGCGGAGACGCTCCTGCACAGCGGAGCGTCCTGAGGACGCAGCCATGACATCACCACCCCTTTATAAGCGAGCACGCCCGAAATATACGTCTTTCCCATGTCACTGAGCTAGGGTTAACTCCTGTTCCCCTGTGAGTTAGCTTGACTACCCCACGAACATGTTTTCCCCTCATCGAAGACTCCCCTCGTCGGACGAGACGAGACTTTGCCCGTGTTCACCCGAACACATTCCTGGACCCGAGAGAGACCGCTGCTGCAACCAGCGTCCTCAAATTCCCCCGGAGAAAGAGGAAATGAAGTTACTTCGGGATAACGTGGACCGGCTCTGCCCTGCGCGTCTTCGCCGAGTCATCTCTGCTGTTCTCTCCGCCACTCCACTCAGAGCCAGCTGCCGTGTTTTCGCCGACCTGTTTTACCTTGATGGTCACGGTGTTTTTTCCGCAGGTTACACTTCACTCAGCTGGCCGACAGACCCGCTGATTCTCTCCGCTTTAACCTAAATAGCAATTCGGGACTCGGTGCTCCGTTTGGATCTAAACAGAGAGCCGGGGTTAGCTGAGAGGCTAGCAGAGGCTAACTGGTTGTGCTTCTTTCGGTCATGCTGCAGTTAACGCTCCGCTGCTGCCTGTTTGCTGCCTGTTAGTTGTGTTCACCACGCTTGACTATTTTGTGTTTGTCCCGCTCGGGACTACTGTGTTTGTGCTGCCGTGAGTGAGAAAGTAAACTGATTTGTCGATCTTAAACCAGACAACGTGCGTTACAGACTGCCGTCCATACGTGCGCTCTCTGTGGAAAAAGAACCGCTTCTCTCTCTCTCACGATCGCTCTCCCTCCTCCCTCTCTTGTGACTAACACCATACTCACGCGCGCACAGATACACGCACCGACATCGTTTTGCACATCTGATGGTCAGATAACGTCGGACAAAAGTGTCCAACCTGCAAGTGTCCAACCCTGTGCAAAGCTGTTTGTGTTTTGTTTGGTAGAATTAGATTTTAGAATAGCTGTTTATTGAATGAAGCATTTGTTAACTTTGTTAATTTTGCTAAGTTTCATAAACACTGTTATATCTTTAAAGAGAAGTTCTTTAGTCATTATTGGTAACATATTGTGAAAAGTGGCTGATTGAAGGAGTCAGAGCTCGAATTCAACCCTTCTTTGTTCACCCTTGACTGATTATCTCTCAGATATGAACATTCTAGGTGAACTCCCATTTATGAGACTACCTTGCTCGGTTATTGGCCCCGGTTTCGGGGTGGTGCTTCGTATCTGTTAGTTCATATTAATAATTCTGTTAATTGTTATAATTAATTATTATTGATAATTGATAATTATAGCAAATAATTAACTGTGTTCTTCGCAGATTCCTACAGTTGGTACCTGAATTACTGATTAAGGTTAACAATATTTTGATGTCATAATTCATAATTGTCTGTGAACGGAGGGGTGGGCTCACAGAGAGACACTGGTTAGTATTGTGTGTAAAAAGACTCTCACACTGATCATCTCCAAACGCTTTCTTGGTTCCCACAAGCTCAACTGACTGCGCCGCGGCTCGCTGTGCGCAAGGGCGCGAAGGCCCGTTCAACGCTGCTTGCAGCTTTAATTAGGGCCTGAGCCCAAAGGGCGAAGACCCTATTGTTTTTCGTGTGTTTGTTTGTTTCTTATTAGGGCCTGAGCCCAAAGGGCGAAGACCCTATTGTTTTTCGTGCGTTTGTTTGTTTATTATTATTCTTTCTTGTTACGCCACTTTAACTCTAAATTTGACCCCCTAAACATGCTCAAAAACTCACCAAATTTGGCACGCACATCAGGAATGGTGAAAAATTTGATAAAATGTAAAAATTAAACCCCAAAGTGCCAAAATGTGCTCTCTAGCGCCACCTACGTATCTAAAATGGCCACCACGGCCCGTAGGAATGTCGTAGAGAGATCGAACCAAAACTCAATTATTCGTCTCATCAAGACCTACAAATCATACGCTGACACCCCTGACCTAAATCCAACAGGAAATCAGCAATGTCCATTTGAAAGTATGATTTTTTGCCAATTTTGGACCTTGAATAAACGCTATCTCCTCCTAGGGCGTTAATGGTATCGGCTTCAAACTTGAATACATGACTTATCACACTGTGTTGAGCAAAAGTTATTAAAAACTTTGTAATAACTCGAACGGTTTAGATTTAGTAAGCCCTGAAAGTTGGAGTGCGACATTACACCTTACAATGTAAACCAATGGGGAGGCAAATTCTGGGCATGGACTTTGTGCCAAACTGGGGCATCTGGCGTCTAAACTATAAGTCCCACCAGTTTCAAACCTGTATCAATGGATTCGCAACGAAAATTCCTACAAAAAAATGATATTTTTATGTAGGATTTGGCCAACGTTATGGGATTTATGAGCATATTTCACAAGTAGAGTACACTAAAATCTTCTCTGCAGCTGTGAGGGAGAGAGAGAGAATGGGAGGGGGGGGATGGGTAAAGTAAACATCTACTGCCTGTGACAGAAGCCCTTGGACTGCAGCAGTGACAGCAGTGTTCAATCCTTACTTTTTTTCAAGGAGTACATGTGCTCCTAAATGAAAGAAATTAGGAGCATATATATAACTTTAGGAGCACACTGAAAAATGTGCAAGTAAGAGTTTCTTAAAGAAAACAATTCATTATAACATATTTACAATTGATCACATACATATTTAAACTCTGTGTGTGTGTGTGTGTGTGTGTGTGTGCGTGCGTGCGTGTGTATGTAAATCACAATTTGCTGTTTTTAGGGGTCCTTGATTATGGCAAAAAATATAATCACGATCATTTTTTTTCAATATTGAGATCATGATTATTTAACATGATTACTTATTGACTGTCATCTTCTCCAATTGCTGTTGTTCATACATGCACATATTTTTTCTGACTTGGCTGAGGGGACTATTACATATGTGATCGTATATTGTACTAATGATCAAGAAAGACTATAGCTGATATGAGGGAAAAACTCAGGAAGAGGGTGGCAGTAATGCACCCAATATGCTGGTTGCCAACCGTTGTTGCCAACCAAAAAGGCGTGGGTAAAATATTTTTCCTCACCGAGTGGTACATCCTGTCAGCCGAGGGATTTCCTATCTGTGCAGCTGAACAAGGTAGTTCTCTATGGACTGTTTTACCGTGATGGTCACGGTGTTTTTTCCGCAGGTTTCACTTCACTCAGCTGGCCGACAGACCCGCTGATTCTGTCCGCTTTAACCTAAATAACTAATCGGGAGTCGGTGCTCCGTTTGGATCTAAACAGAGAGCCAGGGTTAGCTGAGAGGCTAGCAGAGGCGAACTGGTTGTGCTTCTTTCGGTCATGCTGCAGTTAACGCTCCGCTGCTGCCTGTTTGCTGCCTGTTCTCCGCTTTAACCTAAATAACAAATCGGGACTCGGTGCTCCGTTTGGATCTAAACAGATAGCCGGGGTTAGCTGAGAGGCTAGCAGAGGCTAACTGGTTGTGCTTCTTTCGGTCATGCTGCAGTTAACGCTCCGCTGCTGCCTGCTGACATCGTTTTGCACATCTGATGGTCAGATAACGTCGGACAAAAGTGTCCAACTTGCAAGTGTCCAACCCTGTGCAAAGCTGTTTGTGTTTTGTTTGGTAGAATTAGATTTTTGAATAGCTATTTATTGAATGAAGCATTTGTTAACTTTGTTAATTTTGCTAAGTTTAATAAACACTGTTATATCTTCAAAGAGAAGTTCTTTAGTCATTATTGGTAACATATTGTGAAAAGTGGCTGATTGAAGGAGTCAGAGCTCGAATTCAACCCTTCTTTGTTCACCCTTGAATGATTATCTCTCAGATATTAACATTCTAGGTGAACTCCCATTTATGAGACTATTTTGCTCGGTTATTGGTCCCGGTTTCGGGGTGGTGCTTCGTATCTGTTAGTTCATATTAATAATTCTGTTAATTGTTATAATTAATTATTATTGATCATTGATAATTATAGCAAATAATTAACTGTGTTTTTCGCAGATCCTACAGTTGGTACCTGAATTATTGATTAAGGTTAACAATATTTTGATTTCATAATTCATAATTGTCTGTGAACAGAGGGGTGGGCTCACAGAGAGACACTGGTTAGTATTGTGTGTAAAAAGACTCTCACACTGATCATCTCCAAACGTTTTCTTGGTTCCCACAAGCTCAACTGACTGCGCCGCGCCCGCTGTGCGCAAGGGCGCGAAGGCCCGTCCAACGCTGCTTGCAGCTTTAATTAGGGCCTGAGCCCAAAGGGCGAAGACCCTATTGTTTTTCGTGTGTTTGTTTGTTTCTTATTAGGGCCTGAGCCCAAAGGGCGAAGACCCTCTTGTTTTTCGTGTGTTTGTTTGTTTCTTATTATTATTATTATTATTATTATTATTATTCTTTATTATTACGCCACTTTAACTCTAAATTTGACCCCCTAAACATGCTCAAAAACTCACCAAATTTGGCACGCACATCAGGAATGGTGAAAAATTTGATAAAATGTAAAAATTAAACCCCAAAGTGCCAAAATGTGCTCTCTAGCGCCACCTATGTATCTAAAACGGCCACCACGGCCCGTAGGAATGTCGTAGAGAGATCGAACCAAAACCCAATTATTCGTCTCATCAAGACCTACAAATCATACGCTGACACCCCTGACCTAAATCCAACAGGAAATCTGTAATGTCAATTTCAAAGTATGATTTTTTACCAATTTTGGACCTTGAATAAACGCTATCTCCTCCTAGGGCGTTAATGGTATCGGCTTCAAACTTTAATACAGAACTTATCACACTGTGTTGAGCAAAAGTTATTAAAAACTTTGTAATAACTCGAACGGTTTAGATTTAGTAAGCCCTGAAAGTTGGAGTGCGACATTACACCTTACAATGTAAACCAATGGGGAGGCAAATTCTGGGCATGGACTTTGTGCCAAACTGGGGCATCTGGCGTCTAAACTATAAGTCCCACCACTTTCAAACCTGTATCAATGGATTCGCGACGAAAATTCCTACAAAAAAATGATATTTTTATGTAGGATTTGGCCAAAGTTATGGGATTTATGAGGATTTTTCACAAGAAGATCACTTTGAAATCTTTCCTTCCAACTGTGAGGGAGAGAGAGAGAATGGGAGGGGGGGGATGGGTAAAGTAAACATCTGCCTGTGACAGAAGCCCTTGGACTGCACCACACTCCACTTACTTAGTGCTTTCACACATGTGACAGCAGTGTTCAATCCTTACTTCTTTTCAAGGAGCGCATGTGCTCCTAAATGAAAGAAATTAGGAGCATACATATAACTTTAGGAGCACACTGAAAAATGTTCAAGTAAGAGTTTCTTACAGAAAACAATTCATTTCATACATATTTACAATTTATCACATACATATTTAAACTCTGTGTGTGTGTGTGTGTGTGTATGTAAATCACAATTAGCTGTTTTTAGGGGTGCTTGTTTATGGCAAAAATTATAATCACAATCAGTTTTGTTCAATATTGAGATCATGATTATTTAACATGATTACTTTTTGACTGTCATCTTCTCCACTTGCTGTTGTTCATACATGCACATATTTTTTCTAACTTGGCTGAGGAGACTATTACATATGTAATCATATATTGTAGTAATGATTAAGAAAAACTATAGCCGATATGAGGGAAAAACTCAGGAAGGCTGGAGTTCCGGAGCTCCGTATTAAAACTGTAATGGACCTGCCATGAGGGTGGAGCAAACTCCATTTCCAAGGATGCTTTGCGATTTTCACACCAAAGCAGGGAGCAGTCCACATTGGTCCCTCATTGGCGGAGACGCTCCTGCACAGCGGAGCGTCCTGAGGACGCAGCCATGACATCACCATCCCTTTATAAGCGAGCACGCCCAAAATACACGTCTTTTCGATGTCACTGAGCTCGGGGTAACTTCTGTTCCCCTGTGAGTTAGCTTGACTACCCCACGGACATGTTTTCCCCCCAACGGAGACTCCCCTCGTCGGACGAGACGAGACTTTGCCCGTGTTCACCCGAACACATTCCTGGATCCGAGAGAGACCGCTGCTGCAACCAGCGTCCTCAAATTCCCCCGGAGAAAGAGGAAATGAAGTTACTTCGGGATAACGTGGACCGGCTCTGCCCTGCGCGTCTTCGCCGAGTCATCTCTGCTGTTCTCTCCGCCACTCCACTCAGAGCCAGCTGCCGTGTTTTCGCCGACCTGTTTTACCTTGATGGTCACGGTGTTTTTTCCGCAGGTTACACTTCACTCAGCTGGCCGACAGACCCGCTGATTCTCTCCGCTTTAACCTAAATAGCAATTCGGGACTCGGTGCTCCGTTTGGATCTAAACAGAGAGCCGGGGTTAGCTGAGAGGCTAGCAGAGGCTAACTGGTTGTGCTTCTTTCGGTCATGCTGCAATTAACGCTCCGCTGCTGCCTGTTCTCCGCTTTAACCTAAATAACAAATCGGGACTCGGTGCTCCGTTTGGATCTAAACAGAGAGCCGGGGTTAGCTGAGAGGCTAGCAGAGGCTAACTGGTTGTGCTTCTTTCGGTCATGCTGCAGTTAACGCTCCGCTGCTGCCTGTTTGCTGCCTGTTAGTTGTGTTCACCACGCTAGACTATTTTGTGTTTGTCCCGCTCGGGACTACTGTGTTTGTGCTGCCGTGAGTGAGAAAGTAAACTGATTGTCGATCTTAAACCAGACAACGTGCGTTACAGACTGCCGTCCATACGTGCGCTCTCTGTGGAAAAAGAACCGCTTCTCTCTCTCTCACGATCGCTTTCCCTCCTCCCTCTCTTGTGACTAACACCATACTCACGTGCGCACAGATACACGCACCGACATCGTTTTGCACATCTGATGGTCAGATAACGTCGGACAAAAGTGTCCAACCTGCAAGTGTCCAACCCTGTGCAAAGCTGTTTGTGTTTTGTTTGGTAGAATTAGATTTTAGAATAGCTATTTATTGAATGAAGCATTTGTTAACTTTGTTAATTTTGCTAAGTTTCATAAACACTGTTATATCTTTAAAGAGAAGGTCTTTAGTCATTATTGGTAACATATTGTGAAAAGTGGCTGATTGAAGGAGTCAGAGCTCGAATTCAACCCCTCTTTGTTCACCCTTGAATGATTATCTCTCAGATATTAACATTCTAGGTGAACTCCCATTTATGAGACTACCTTGCTCGGTTATTGGCCCCGGTTTCGGGGTGGTGCTTCGTATCTGTTAGTTCATATTAATAATTCTGTTAATTGTTATAATTAATTATTATTGATAATTGATAATTATAGCAAATAATTAACTGTGTTCTTCGCAGATCCTACAGTTGGTACCTGAATTATTGATTAAGGTTAACAATATTTTGATTTCATAATTGTCTGTGAACAGAGGGGTGGGCTCACAGAGAGACACTGGTTAGTATTGTGTGTAAAAAGACTCTCACACTAATCATCTCCAAACGTTTTCTTGGTTCCCACAAGCTCAACTGACTGCGCCGCGGCTTGACGTGCGCAAGGGCGCGAAGGCCCGTCCAACGCTGCTTGCAGCTTTAATTATTATTATTCTTTATTATTACGCCACTTTAACTCTAAATTTGACCCCCTAAACATGCTCAAAAACTCACCAAATTTGGCACGCACATCAGGAATGGTGAAAAATTTGATAAAATGTAAAAATTAAACCCCAAAGTGCCAAAATGTGCTCTCTAGCGCCACCTACGTATCTAAAACGGCCACCACGGCCCGTAGGAATGTCGTAGAGAGATCGAACCAAAACCCAATTATTCGTCTCATCAAGACCTACAAATCATACGCTGACACCCCTGACCTAAATCCAACAGGAAATCTGCAATGTCCATTTCAAAGTATGATTTTTTGCCAATTTTGGACCTTGAATAAACGCTATCTCCTCCTAGGGCGTTAATGGTATCGGCTTCAAACTTTAATACATGACTTATCACACTGTGTTGAGCAAAAGTTATTAAAAACTTTGTAATAACTCGAACGGTTTAGATTTAGTAAGCCCTGAAAGTTGGAGTGCGACATTACACCTTACAATGTAAACCAATGGGGAGGCAAATTCTGGGCATGGACTTTGTGCCAAACTGGGGCATCTGGCGTCTAAACTATAAGTCCCACCACTTTCAAACCTGTATCAATGGATTCGCGACGAAAATTCCTACAAAAAAATGATATTTTTATGTAGGATTTGGTCAAAGTTATGGGATTTATGAGGATTTTTCACAAGAAGATCAGTTTAAAATCTGTCCTTCCAACTGTGAGGGAGAGAGAGAGAATGGGAGGGGGGGGATGGGTAAAGTAAACATCTACTCCATTTCCAAGGATGCTTTGCGATTTTCACACCTCAGCAGGGAGCAGTCAACATCGGTCCCTCATTGGCGGAGACGCTCCTGCACAGCCATGACATCACCACCCCTTTATAAGCGAGCACGCCCGAAATACACGTCTTTCCCATGTCACTGAGCTCGGGGTAACTCCTGTTCCCCTGTGAGTTAGCTTGACTACCCCACGAACATGTTTTCCCCTCATCGAAGACTCCCCTCGTCGGACGAGACGAGACTTTGCCCGTGTTCACCCGAACACATTCCTGGAGCCGAGAGAGACCGCTGCTGCAACCAGCGTCCTCAAATTCCCCCGAGAAAGAGGAAATTAAGTTACTTACATTCCTTTTTTCCGCAGGTTTCACTTCACTCAGCTGGCCGACAGACCCGCTGATTCTCTCCGCTTTAACCTAAATAGCAATTCGGGACTCGGTGCTCCGTTTGGATCTAAACAGAGACCCGGGGTTAGCTGAGAGGCTAGCAGAGGCTAACTGGTTGTGCTTCTTTCGGTCATGCTGCAATTAACGCTCCGCTGCTGCCTGTTCTCCGCTTTAACCTAAATAACAAATCGGGACTCGGTGCTCCGTTTGGATCTAAACAGAGAGCCGGGGTTAGCTGAGTGGCTAGCAGAGGCTAACTGGTTGTGCTTCTTTCGGTCATGCTGCAGTTAACGCTCCGCTGCTGCCTGTTTGCTGCCTGTTCTCCGCTTTAACCTAAATAACAAATCGGGACTCGGTGCTCCGTTTGGATCTAAACAGAGAGCCGGGGTTAGCTGAGAGGCTAGCAGAGGCTAACTGGTTGTGCTTCTTTCGGTAATGCTGCAATTAACGCTCCGCTGCTGCCTGTTCTCCGCTTTAACCTAAATAACAAATCGGGACTCGGTGCTCCGTTTGGATCTAAACAGAGAGCCGGGGTTAGCTGAGTGGCTAGCAGAGGCTAACTGGTTGTGCTTCTTTCGGTCATGCTGCAGTTAACGCTCCGCTGCTGCCTGTTTGCTGCCTGTTCTCCGCTTTAACCTAAATAACAAATCGGGACTCGGTGCTCCGTTTGGATCTAAACAGAGAGCCGGGGTTAGCTGAGAGGCTAGCAGAGGCTAACTGGTTGTGCTTCTTTCGGTCATGCTGCAATTAACGCTCCGCTGCTGCCTGTTCTCGGCTTTAACCTAAATAACAAATCGGGACTCGGTGCTCCGTTTGGATCTAAACAGAGAGCCGGGGTTAGCTGAGAGGCTAGCAGAGGCTAACTGGTTGTGCTTCTTTCGGTCATGCTGCAGTTAACGCTCCGCTGCTGCCTGTTTGCTGCCTGTTAGTTGTGTTCACCACGCTAGACTATTTTGTGTTTGTCCCGCTCGGGACTACTGTGTTTGTGCTGCCGTGAGTGAGAAAGTAAACTGATTTGTCGATCTGAAACCAGACAACGTGCGTTACAGACTGCTGTCCGTACTTGCGCTCTCTGTGGAAAAAGAACCGCTTCTCTCTCTCTCACGATCGTTTTCCCTACTCCCTCTTGTGACTAACACTACACTCACGCGCGCACAGATACACGCACCGACATCGTTTTGCACATCTGATGGTCAGATAACGTCGGACAAAAGTGTCCAACCTGCAAGTGTCCAACCCTGTGCAAAGTTGTTTGTGTTTTGTTTGGTAGAATTAGATTTTAGAATAGCTATTTATTGAATGAAGCATTTGTTAACTTTGTTAATTTTGCTGAGTTTAATTAACACTGTTATATCTTTAAAGAGAAGTTCTTTAGTCATTATTGGTAACATATTGTGAAAAGTGGCTGATTGAAGGAGTCAGAGCTCGAATTCAACCCTTCTTTGTTCACCCTTGAATGATTATCTCTCAGATATTAACATTCTAGGTGAACTCCCATTTATGAAATTACCTTGTTCGGTTATTGGTCCCGGTTTCGGGATGGTGCTTCGTATTTGTTAGTTCATATTAATAATTCTGTTATTTGTTATAATTATTTATTATTGATAATTGATAATTATAGCAAATAATCAACTGTGTTCCTTGCAGATCCTACAGTTGGTGCCTGAATTATTGATTAAGGTTAACAATATTTTGATTTCATAATCCATAATTGTCTGTGAGCAGAGGGGTGGGCTCACAGAGAGACACTGGTTAGTATTATGTGTCAAAAGACTCTCACACTGATCATCTCCAAACGTTTTCTTGGTTCCCAGAAGCTTAGCTGACTGCGCCGCCGCCCGCCGTGCGCAAGGGCGCGAAGGCCCGTCCAACGCTGCTTGCAGCTTTAATTATTATTATTCTTTATTATTACGCCACTTTAACTCTAAATTTGACCCCCTAAACATGCTCAAAAACTCACCAAATTTGGCATGCACATCAGGAATGGTGAAAAATTTGATAAAATGTAAAAATTAAACCCCAAAGTGCCAAAATGTGCTCGAGAGCGCCACCTATGTATCTAAAACGGCCACCACGGCCCGTAGGAATGTCGTAGAGAGATCGAACCAAAACCCAATTATTCGTCTCATCAAGACCTACAAATCATACGCTGACACCCCTGACCTAAATCCAACAGGAAATCTGCTATGTCAATTTCAAAGTATGCTTTTTTGCCAATTTTGGACCTTGAATAAACGCTATCTCCTTCTAGGGCGTTAATGGTATCGGCTTCAAACTTGAATACATGACTTATCACACTGTGTAGAGCAAAAGTTATTAAAAACTTTGTAATAACTCGAACGGTTTAGATTTAGTAAGCCCTGAAAGTTGGAGTGCGACATTACACCTTACAATGTAAACCAATGGGGAGGCAAATTCTGGGCATGGACTTTGTGCCAAACTGGGGCATCTGGCGTCTAAACTATAAGTCCCACCACTTTCAAACCTGTATCAATGGATTCGCGACGAAAATTCCTACAAAAAAATGATATTTTTTTGTAGGATTTGGTCAAAGTTATGGGATTTATGAGGATTTTTCACAAGAAGATCAGTTTAAAATCTGTCCTTCCAACTGTGAGGGAGAGAGAGAGAATGGGAGGGGGGGGATGGGTAAAGTAAACATCTACTCCATTTCCAAGGATGCTTTGCGATTTTCACACCTCAGCAGGGAGCAGTCAACATCGGTCCCTCATTGGCGGAGACGCTCCTGCACAGCCATGACATCCCCACCCCTTTATAAGCGAGCACGCCCGAAATACACGTCTTTCCCATGTCACTGAGCTCGGGGTAACTCCTGTTCCCCTGTGAGTTAGCTTGACTACCCCACGAACATGTTTTCCCCTCATCGAAGACTCCCCTCGTCGGACGAGACGAGACTTTGCCCGTGTTCACCCGAACACATTCCTGGAGCCGAGAGAGACCGCTGCTGCAACCAGCGTCCTCAAATTCCCCCGAGAAAGAGGAAATGAAGTTACTTACATTCCTTTTTTCCGCAGGTTTCACTTCACTCAGCTGGCCGACAGACCCGCTGATTCTCTCCGCTTTAACCTAAATAGCAATTCGGGACTCGGTGCTCCGTTTGGATCTAAACAGAGACCCGGGGTTAGCTGAGAGGCTAGCAGAGGCTAACTGGTTGTGCTTCTTTCGGTCATGCTGCAATTAACGCTCCGCTGCTGCCTGTTCTCCGCTTTAACCTAAATAACAAATCGGGACTCGGTGCTCCGTTTGGATCTAAACAGAGAGCCGGGGTTAGCTGAGTGGCTAGCAGAGGCTAACTGGTTGTGCTTCTTTCGGTCATGCTGCAGTTAACGCTCCGCTGCTGCCTGTTTGCTGCCTGTTCTCCGCTTTAACCTAAATAACAAATCGGGACTCGGTGCTCCGTTTGGATCTAAACAGAGAGCCGGGGTTAGCTGAGAGGCTAGCAGAGGCTAACTGGTTGTGCTTCTTTCGGTCATGCTGCAATTAACGCTCCGCTGCTGCCTGTTCTCGGCTTTAACCTAAATAACAAATCGGGACTCGGTGCTCCGTTTGGATCTAAACAGAGAGCCGGGGTTAGCTGAGAGGCTAGCAGAGGCTAACTGGTTGTGCTTCTTTCGGTCATGCTGCAGTTAACGCTCCGCTGCTGCCTGTTTGCTGCCTGTTAGTTGTGTTCACCACGCTAGACTATTTTGTGTTTGTCCCGCTCGGGACTACTGTGTTTGTGCTGCCGTGAGTGAGAAAGTAAACTGATTTGTCGATCTGAAACCAGACAACGTGCGTTACAGACTGCTGTCCGTACTTGCGCTCTCTGTGGAAAAAGAACCGCTTCTCTCTCTCTCACGATCGTTTTCCCTACTCCCTCTTGTGACTAACACTACACTCACGCGCGCACAGATACACGCACCGACATCGTTTTGCACATCTGATGGTCAGATAACGTCGGACAAAAGTGTCCAACCTGCAAGTGTCCAACCCTGTGCAAAGTTGTTTGTGTTTTGTTTGGTAGAATTAGATTTTAGAATAGCTATTTATTGAATGAAGCATTTGTTAACTTTGTTAATTTTGCTGAGTTTAATTAACACTGTTATATCTTTAAAGAGAAGTTCTTTAGTCATTATTGGTAACATATTGTGAAAAGTGGCTGATTGAAGGAGTCAGAGCTCGAATTCAACCCTTCTTTGTTCACCCTTGAATGATTATCTCTCAGATATTAACATTCTAGGTGAACTCCCATTTATGAAATTACCTTGTTCGGTTATTGGTCCCGGTTTCGGGATGGTGCTTCGTATTTGTTAGTTCATATTAATAATTCTGTTATTTGTTATAATTATTTATTATTGATAATTGATAATTATAGCAAATAATCAACTGTGTTCCTTGCAGATCCTACAGTTGGTGCCTGAATTATTGATTAAGGTTAACAATATTTTGATTTCATAATCCATAATTGTCTGTGAGCAGAGGGGTGGGCTCACAGAGAGACACTGGTTAGTATTATGTGTCAAAAGACTCTCACACTGATCATCTCCAAACGTTTTCTTGGTTCCCAGAAGCTTAGCTGACTGCGCCGCCGCCCGCCGTGCGCAAGGGCGCGAAGGCCCGTCCAACGCTGCTTGCAGCTTTAATTATTATTATTCTTTATTATTACGCCACTTTAACTCTAAATTTGACCCCCTAAACATGCTCAAAAACTCACCAAATTTGGCATGCACATCAGGAATGGTGAAAAATTTGATAAAATGTAAAAATTAAACCCCAAAGTGCCAAAATGTGCTCGAGAGCGCCACCTATGTATCTAAAACGGCCACCACGGCCCGTAGGAATGTCGTAGAGAGATCGAACCAAAACCCAATTATTCGTCTCATCAAGACCTACAAATCATACGCTGACACCCCTGACCTAAATCCAACAGGAAATCTGCTATGTCAATTTCAAAGTATGCTTTTTTGCCAATTTTGGACCTTGAATAAACGCTATCTCCTTCTAGGGCGTTAATGGTATCGGCTTCAAACTTGAATACATGACTTATCACACTGTGTAGAGCAAAAGTTATTAAAAACTTTGTAATAACTCGAACGGTTTAGATTTAGTAAGCCCTGAAAGTTGGAGTGCGACATTACACCTTACAATGTAAACCAATGGGGAGGCAAATTCTGGGCATGGACTTTGTGCCAAACTGGGGCATCTGGCGTCTAAACTATAAGTCCCACCACTTTCAAACCTGTATCAATGGATTCGCGACGAAAATTCCTACAAAAAAATGATATTTTTATGTAGGATTTGGTCAAAGTTATGGGATTTATGAGGATTTTTCACAAGAAGATCAGTTTAAAATCTGTCCTTCCAACTGTGAGGGAGAGAGAGAGAATGGGAGGGGGGGGATGGGTAAAGTAAACATCTACTCCATTTCCAAGGATGCTTTGCGATTTTCACACCTCAGCAGGGAGCAGTCAACATCGGTCCCTCATTGGCGGAGACGCTCCTGCACAGCCATGACATCACCACCCCTTTATAAGCGAGCACGCCCGAAATACACGTCTTTCCCATGTCACTGAGCTCGGGGTAACTCCTGTTCCCCTGTGAGTTAGCTTGACTACCCCACGAACATGTTTTCCCCTCATCGAAGACTCCCCTCGTCGGACGAGACGAGACTTTGCCCGTGTTCACCCGAACACATTCCTGGAGCCGAGAGAGACCGCTGCTGCAACCAGCGTCCTCAAATTCCCCCGAGAAAGAGGAAATGAAGTTACTTACATTCCTTTTTTCCGCAGGTTTCACTTCACTCAGCTGGCCGACAGACCCGCTGATTCTCTCCGCTTTAACCTAAATAGCAATTCGGGACTCGGTGCTCCGTTTGGATCTAAACAGAGACCCGGGGTTAGCTGAGAGGCTAGCAGAGGCTAACTGGTTGTGCTTCTTTCGGTCATGCTGCAATTAACGCTCCGCTGCTGCCTGTTCTCCGCTTTAACCTAAATAACAAATCGGGACTCGGTGCTCCGTTTGGATCTAAACAGAGAGCCGGGGTTAGCTGAGTGGCTAGCAGAGGCTAACTGGTTGTGCTTCTTTCGGTCATGCTGCAGTTAACGCTCCGCTGCTGCCTGTTTGCTGCCTGTTCTCCGCTTTAACCTAAATAACAAATCGGGACTCGGTGCTCCGTTTGGATCTAAACAGAGAGCCGGGGTTAGCTGAGAGGCTAGCAGAGGCTAACTGGTTGTGCTTCTTTCGGTCATGCTGCAATTAACGCTCCGCTGCTGCCTGTTCTCGGCTTTAACCTAAATAACAAATCGGGACTCGGTGCTCCGTTTGGATCTAAACAGAGAGCCGGGGTTAGCTGAGAGGCTAGCAGAGGCTAACTGGTTGTGCTTCTTTCGGTCATGCTGCAGTTAACGCTCCGCTGCTGCCTGTTTGCTGCCTGTTAGTTGTGTTCACCACGCTAGACTATTTTGTGTTTGTCCCGCTCGGGACTACTGTGTTTGTGCTGCCGTGAGTGAGAAAGTAAACTGATTTGTCGATCTGAAACCAGACAACGTGCGTTACAGACTGCTGTCCGTACTTGCGCTCTCTGTGGAAAAAGAACCGCTTCTCTCTCTCTCACGATCGTTTTCCCTACTCCCTCTTGTGACTAACACTACACTCACGCGCGCACAGATACACGCACCGACATCGTTTTGCACATCTGATGGTCAGATAACGTCGGACAAAAGTGTCCAACCTGCAAGTGTCCAACCCTGTGCAAAGTTGTTTGTGTTTTGTTTGGTAGAATTAGATTTTAGAATAGCTATTTATTGAATGAAGCATTTGTTAACTTTGTTAATTTTGCTGAGTTTAATTAACACTGTTATATCTTTAAAGAGAAGTTCTTTAGTCATTATTGGTAACATATTGTGAAAAGTGGCTGATTGAAGGAGTCAGAGCTCGAATTCAACCCTTCTTTGTTCACCCTTGAATGATTATCTCTCAGATATTAACATTCTAGGTGAACTCCCATTTATGAAATTACCTTGTTCGGTTATTGGTCCCGGTTTCGGGATGGTGCTTCGTATTTGTTAGTTCATATTAATAATTCTGTTATTTGTTATAATTATTTATTATTGATAATTGATAATTATAGCAAATAATCAACTGTGTTCCTTGCAGATCCTACAGTTGGTGCCTGAATTATTGATTAAGGTTAACAATATTTTGATTTCATAATCCATAATTGTCTGTGAGCAGAGGGGTGGGCTCACAGAGAGACACTGGTTAGTATTATGTGTCAAAAGACTCTCACACTGATCATCTCCAAACGTTTTCTTGGTTCCCAGAAGCTTAGCTGACTGCGCCGCCGCCCGCCGTGCGCAAGGGCGCGAAGGCCCGTCCAACGCTGCTTGCAGCTTTAATTAGGGCCTGAGCCCAAAGGGCGAAGACCCTATTGTTTTTCGTGTGTTTGTTTGTTTCTTATTAGGGCCTGAGCCCAAAGGGCGAAGACCCTCTTGTTTTTCGTGTGTTTGTTTGTTTCTTATTATTATTATTATTATTATTATTATTCTTTATTATTACGCCACTTTAACTCTAAATTTGACCCCCTAAACATGCTCAAAAACTCACCAAATTTGGCACGCACATCAGGAATGGTGAAAAATTTGATAAAATGTAAAAATTAAACCCCAAAGTGCCAAAATGTGCTCAAGAGCGCCACCTATGTATCTAAAACGGCCACCACGGCCCGTAGGAATGTCGTAGAGAGATCGAACCAAAACCCAATTATTCGTCTCATCAAGACCTACAAATCATACGCTGACACCCCTGACCTAAATCCAACAGGAAATCTGCAATGTCCATTTCAAAGTATGATTTTTTGCCAATTTTGGACCTTGAATAAACGCTATCTCCTCCTAGGGCGTTAATGGTATCGGCTTCAAACTTTAATACATGACTTATCACACTGTGTTGAGCAAAAGTTATTAAAAACTTTGTAATAACTCGAACGGTTTAGATTTAGTAAGCCCTGAAAGTTGGAGTGCGACATTACACCTTACAATGTAAACCAATGGGGAGGCAAATTCTGGGCATGGACTTTGTGCCAAACTGGGGCATCTGGCGTCTAAACTATAAGTCCCACCACTTTCAAACCTGTATCAATGGATTCGCGACGAAAATTCCTACAAAAAAATGATATTTTTATGTAGGATTTGGCCAAAGTTATGGGATTTATGAGGATTTTTCACAAGAAGATCACTTTGAAATCTTTCCTTCCAACTGTGAGGGAGAGAGAGAGAATGGGGGGGGGGGGGATGGGTAAAGTAAACATCTGCCTGTGACAGAAGCCCTTGGACTGCACCACACTCCACTTACTTAGTGCTTTCACACATGTGACAGCAGTGTTCAATCCTTACTTCTTTTCAAGGAGCGCATGTGCTCCTAAATGAAAGAAATTAGGAGCATACATATAACTTTAGGAGCACACTGAAAAATGTTCAAGTAAGAGTTTCTTACAGAAAACAATTCATTTCATACATATTTACAATTTATCACATACATATTTAAACTCTGTGTGTGTGTGTGTGTGTGTGTGTGTGTGTGTGTGTGTGTGTGTGTATGTAAATCACAATTAGCTGTTTTTAGGGGTGCTTGTTTATGGCAAAAATTATAATCACAATCAGTTTTGTTCAATATTGAGATCATGATTATTTAACATGATTACTTTTTGACTGTCATCTTCTGCAATTGCTGTTGTTCATACATGCACATATTTTTTCTAACTTGGCTGAGGAGACTATTACATATGTAATCATATATTGTAGTAATGATTAAGAAAAACTATAGCCTATATGAGGGAAAAACTCAGGAAGGCTGGAGTTCCGGAGCTCCGTATTAAAACTGTAATGGACCTGCCATGAGGGTGGAGCAAACTCCATTTCCAAGGATGCTTTTCGATTTTCACACTTCAGCAGGGAGCAGTCAACATCGGTCCCTCATTGGCGGAGACGCTCCTGCACAGCGGAGCGTCCTGAGGACGCAGCCATGACATCACCACCTCTTTATAAGCGAGCACGCCCAAACTACACGTCTTTCCCATGTCACTGAGCTAGGGGTAACTCCTGTTCCCCTGTGAGTTAGCTTGACTACCCCACGAACATGTTTTCCCCTCATCGAAGACTCCCCTCGTCGGACGAGACGAGACTTTGCCCGTGTTCACCCGAACACATTCCTGGACCCGAGAGAGACCGCTGCTGCAACCAGCGTCCTCAAATTCCCCCGAGAAAGAGGAAATGAAGTTACTTCGGGATAACGTGGACCGGCTCTGCCCTGCGCGTCTTCGCCGAGTCGTCTCTGCTGTTCTCTCCGCCACTCCACTCAGAACCAGCTGCCGTGTTTCCGCCGACGTGCGAGAACGGCACCGTCTGCCTCCGAGCCAAGAACAAAGATGGACATTAAGACGGACTACACACACACACAACCTGCGCACTTTCTGAAGCGACCAAGTAAGAGGCATAAGTCTGGGCATAGGCAGTGTTAGTTGTGTGTTCTTTTCAGCATCAGTTGCTGTTGTTTAGCATTTAGCCTTTTTAGCTTTATTGCTATTGTTCTTGTTGTGTGAGTTGACGGACCGCCGAGTCCATTTTTCTCTGCTTTACTCTGAGTAGTATTTTAAGTTTGCTGCCTGTTAGTTATGTTCACTACGCTAGACTATTTTGTGTTTGTCCCGCTCGGGACTACTGCTGTCTTTCTGCCGCCGTGAGTGAGAAAGTAACTGCTTTGTCGATCTGAAACCAGACAACGTACGTTACAGACTGCCGTCCGTACGTGCGCTCTCTGTGGACAAAAGAGCCGCTTCTCTCCCTCTCACGATCGCTTTCCCTCCTTCCTCTCTTGCTACTAACACACACACACACACACACACACACACACACACACACACACACACACATACATATATACATACATACATACATACACGCATTCCCCTGCAAGTGTCCAACCCTGTGCAAAGCTGTTTGTGTTTTGTTTGGTAGAATTAGATTTTAGAATAGCTATTTATTGAATGAAGCATTTGTTAACTTTGTTAATTTTGCTAAGTTTCATAAACACTGTTATATCTTTAAAGAGAAGTTCTTTAGTCATTATTGGTAACATATTGTGAAAAGTGGCTGATTGAAGGAGTCAGAGCTCGAATTCAACCCTTCTTTGTTCACCCTTGACTGATTATCTCTCAGATATGAACATTCTAGGTGAACTCCCATTTATGAGACTACCTTGCTCGGTTATTGGTCCCGGTTTCGGGGTGGTGCTTCGTATCTGTTAGTTCATATTAATAATTCTGTTAATTGTTATAATTAATTATTATTGATAATTGATAATTATAGCAAATAATTAACTGTGTTCTTCGCAGATTCCTACAGTTGGTACCTGAATTACTGATTAAGGTTAACAATATTTTGATGTCATAATTCATAATTGTCTGTGAACGGAGGGGTGGGCTCACAGAGAGACACTGGTTAGTATTGTGTGTAAAAAGACTCTCACACTGATCATCTCCAAACGCTTTCTTGGTTCCCACAAGCTCAACTGACTGCGCCGCGGCCCGCTGTGCGCAAGGGCGCGAAGGCCCGTTCAACGCTGCTTGCAGCTTTAATTAGGGCCTGAGCCCAAAGGGCGAAGACCCTCTTGTTTTTCGTGTGTTTGTTTGTTTCTTATTATTATTATTATTATTATTATTATTATTCTTTATTATTACGCCACTTTAACTCTAAATTTGACCCCCTAAACATGCTCAAAAACTCACCAAATTTGGCACGCACATCAGGAATGGTGAAAAATTTGATAAAATGTAAAAATTAAACCCCAAAGTGCCAAAATGTGCTCTCTAGCGCCACCTATGTATCTAAAACGGCCACCACGGCCCGTAGGAATGTCGTAGAGAGATCGAACCAAAACCCAATTATTCGTCTCATCAAGACCTACAAATCATACGCTGACACCCCTGACCTAAATCCAACAGGAAATCTGTAATGTCAATTTCAAAGTATGATTTTTTACCAATTTTGGACCTTGAATAAACGCTATCTCCTCCTAGGGCGTTAATGGTATCGGCTTCAAACTTTAATACAGAACTTATCACACTGTGTTGAGCAAAAGTTATTAAAAACTTTGTAATAACTCGAACGGTTTAGATTTAGTAAGCCCTGAAAGTTGGAGTGCGACATTACACCTTACAATGTAAACCAATGGGGAGGCAAATTCTGGGCATGGACTTTGTGCCAAACTGGGGCATCTGGCGTCTAAACTATAAGTCCCACCACTTTCAAACCTGTATCAATGGATTCGCGACGAAAATTCCTACAAAAAAATGATATTTTTATGTAGGATTTGGCCAAAGTTATGGGATTTATGAGGATTTTTCACAAGAAGATCACTTTGAAATCTTTCCTTCCAACTGTGAGGGAGAGAGAGAGAATGGGAGGGGGGGGGATGGGTAAAGTAAACATCTGCCTGTGACAGAAGCCCTTGGACTGCACCACACTCCACTTACTTAGTGCTTTCACACATGTGACAGCAGTGTTCAATCCTTACTTCTTTTCAAGGAGCGCATGTGCTCCTAAATGAAAGAAATTAGGAGCATACATATAACTTTAGGAGCACACTGAAAAATGTTCAAGTAAGAGTTTCTTACAGAAAACAATTCATTTCATACATATTTACAATTTATCACATACATATTTAAACTCTGTGTGTGTGTGTGTGTGTGTATGTAAATCACAATTAGCTGTTTTTAGGGGTGCTTGTTTATGGCAAAAATTATAATCACAATCAGTTTTGTTCAATATTGAGATCATGATTATTTAACATGATTACTTTTTGACTGTCATCTTCTCCACTTGCTGTTGTTCATACATGCACATATTTTTTCTAACTTGGCTGAGGAGACTATTACATATGTAATCATATATTGTAGTAATGATTAAGAAAAACTATAGCCGATATGAGGGAAAAACTCAGGAAGGCTGGAGTTCCGGAGCTCCGTATTAAAACTGTAATGGACCTGCCATGAGGGTGGAGCAAACTCCATTTCCAAGGATGCTTTGCGATTTTCACACCAAAGCAGGGAGCAGTCCACATTGGTCCCTCATTGGCGGAGACGCTCCTGCACAGCGGAGCGTCCTGAGGACGCAGCCATGACATCACCATCCCTTTATAAGCGAGCACGCCCAAAATACACGTCTTTTCGATGTCACTGAGCTAGGGGTAACTTCTGTTCCCCTGTGAGTTAGCTTGACTACCCCACGGACATGTTTTCCCCCCAACGGAGACTCCCCTCGTCGGACGAGACGAGACTTTGCCCGTGTTCACCCGAACACATTCCTGGATCCGAGAGAGACCGCTGCTGCAACCAGCGTCCTCAAATTCCCCCGGAGAAAGAGGAAATGAAGTTACTTCGGGATAACGTGGACCGGCTCTGCCCTGCGCGTCTTCGCCGAGTCATCTCTGCTGTTCTCTCCGCCACTCCACTCAGAGCCAGCTGCCGTGTTTTCGCCGACCTGTTTTACCTTGATGGTCACGGTGTTTTTTCCGCAGGTTACACTTCACTCAGCTGGCCGACAGACCCGCTGATTCTCTCCGCTTTAACCTAAATAGCAATTCGGGACTCGGTGCTCCGTTTGGATCTAAACAGAGAGCCGGGGTTAGCTGAGAGGCTAGCAGAGGCTAACTGGTTGTGCTTCTTTCGGTCATGCTGCAATTAACGCTCCGCTGCTGCCTGTTCTCCGCTTTAACCTAAATAACAAATCGGGACTCGGTGCTCCGTTTGGATCTAAACAGAGAGCCGGGGTTAGCTGAGAGGCTAGCAGAGGCTAACTGGTTGTGCTTCTTTCGGTCATGCTGCAGTTAACGCTCCGCTGCTGCCTGTTTGCTGCCTGTTAGTTGTGTTCACCACGCTAGACTATTTTGTGTTTGTCCCGCTCGGGACTACTGTGTTTGTGCTGCCGTGAGTGAGAAAGTAAACTGATTGTCGATCTTAAACCAGACAACGTGCGTTACAGACTGCCGTCCATACGTGCGCTCTCTGTGGAAAAAGAACCGCTTCTCTCTCTCTCACGATCGCTTTCCCTCCTCCCTCTCTTGTGACTAACACCATACTCACGTGCGCACAGATACACGCACCGACATCGTTTTGCACATCTGATGGTCAGATAACGTCGGACAAAAGTGTCCAACCTGCAAGTGTCCAACCCTGTGCAAAGCTGTTTGTGTTTTGTTTGGTAGAATTAGATTTTAGAATAGCTATTTATTGAATGAAGCATTTGTTAACTTTGTTAATTTTGCTAAGTTTAATAAACACTGTTATATCTTTAAAGAGAAGGTCTTTAGTCATTATTGGTAACATATTGTGAAAAGTGGCTGATTGAAGGAGTCAGAGCTCGAATTCAACCCCTCTTTGTTCACCCTTGAATGATTATCTCTCAGATATTAACATTCTAGGTGAACTCCCATTTATGAGACTACCTTGCTCGGTTATTGGCCCCGGTTTCGGGGTGGTGCTTCGTATCTGTTAGTTCATATTAATAATTCTGTTAATTGTTATAATTAATTATTATTGATAATTGATAATTATAGCAAATAATTAACTGTGTTCTTCGCAGATCCTACAGTTGGTACCTGAATTATTGATTAAGGTTAACAATATTTTGATTTCATAATTGTCTGTGAACAGAGGGGTGGGCTCACAGAGAGACACTGGTTAGTATTGTGTGTAAAAAGACTCTCACACTAATCATCTCCAAACGTTTTCTTGGTTCCCACAAGCTCAACTGACTGCGCCGCGGCTTGACGTGCGCAAGGGCGCGAAGGCCCGTCCAACGCTGCTTGCAGCTTTAATTATTATTATTCTTTATTATTACGCCACTTTAACTCTAAATTTGACCCCCTAAACATGCTCAAAAACTCACCAAATTTGGCACGCACATCAGGAATGGTGAAAAATTTGATAAAATGTAAAAATTAAACCCCAAAGTGCCAAAATGTGCTCTCTAGCGCCACCTATGTATCTAAAACGGCCACCACGGCCCGTAGGAATGTCGTAGAGAGATCGAACCAAAACCCAATTATTCGTCTCATCAAGACCTACAAATCATACGCTGACACCCCTGACCTAAATCCAACAGGAAATCTGCCATGTCCATTTCAAAGTATGATTTTTTGCCAATTTTGGACCTTGAATAAACGCTATCTCCTCCTAGGGCGTTAATGGTATCGGCTTCAAACTTTAATACATGACTTATCACACTGTGTTGAGCAAAAGTTATTAAAAACTTTGTAATAACTCGAACGGTTTAGATTTAGTAAGCCCTGAAAGTTGGAGTGCGACATTACACCTTACAATGTAAACCAATGGGGAGGCAAATTTTGGGCATGGACTTTGTGCCAAACTGGGGCATCTGGCGTCTAAACTATAAGTCCGACCACTTTCAAACCTGTATCAATGGATTCGCGACGAAAATTCCTACAAAAAAATGATATTTTTATGTAGGATTTGGCCAAAGTTATGGGATTTATGAGGATTTTTCACAAGAAGATCACTTTGAAATCTTTCCTTCCAACTGTGAGGGAGAGAGAGAGAATGGGAGGGGGGGGATGGGTAAAGTAAACATCTGCTGCCTGTGACAGAAGCCCTTGGACTGCACCACACTCCACTTACTTAGTGCTTTCACACATGTGACAGCAGTGTTCAATCCTTACTTCTTTTCAAGGAGCGTATGTGCTCCTAAATGAAAGAAAATAGGAGCATACATATAACTTTAGGAGTACACTGAAAAATGTTCAAGTAAGAGTGTCTTACAGAAAACAATTCATTTCATACATATTTACAATTTATCACATACATATTTAAACTCTCTGTGTGTGTGTGTGTGTGTGTGTAAATCACAATTAGCTGTTTTTAGGGGTGCTTGATTATGGCAAAAATTATAATCACAATCATTTTTGTTCAATATTGAGATCGTGATTATTTAACATGATTACTTTTTGCCTGTCATCTTCTGCAATTGCTGTTGTTCATACATGCACATATTTTTTCTAACTTGGCTGAGGAGACTATTACACATCTAATCATATATTGTAGTAATGATTAAGAAAAAGTATAGCCTATATGAGGGAAAAACTCAGGAAGGCTGGAGCTCCGGAGCTCCGTATTAAAACTGTAATGGACCTGCCATGAGGGTGGAGCAAACTCCATTTCCAAGAATGCTTTGCGATTTTCACACCTCAGCAGGGAGCAGTCAATATCGGTCCCTCATTGGCGGAGACGCTCCTGCACAGCGGAGCGTCCTGAGGACGCAGCCATGACATCACCACCCCTTTATAAGCGAGCACGCCCGAAATATACGTCTTTCCCATGTCACTGAGCTAGGGTTAACTCCTGTTCCCCTGTGAGTTAGCTTGACTACCCCACGAACATGTTTTCCCCTCATCGAAGACTCCCCTCGTCGGACGAGACGAGACTTTGCCCGTGTTCACCCGAACACATTCCTGGACCCGAGAGAGACCGCTGCTGCAACCAGCGTCCTCAAATTCCCCCGGAGAAAGAGGAAATGAAGTTACTTCGGGATAACGTGGACCGGCTCTGCCCTGCGCGTCTTCGCCGAGTCATCTCTGCTGTTCTCTCCGCCACTCCACTCAGAGCCAGCTGCCGTGTTTTCGCCGACCTGTTTTACCTTGATGGTCACGGTGTTTTTCCCGCAGGTTACACTTCACTCAGCTGGCCGACAGACCCGCTGATTCTCTCCGCTTTAACCTAAATAGCAATTCGGGACTCGGTGCTCCGTTTGGATCTAAACAGAGAGCCGGGGTTAGCTGAGAGGCTAGCAGAGGCTAACTGGTTGTGCTTCTTTCGGTCATGCTGCAGTTAACGCTCCGCTGCTGCGTGTTTGCTGCCTGTTAGTTGTGTTCACCACGCTTGACTATTTTGTGTTTGTCCCGCTCGGGACTACTGTGTTTGTGCTGCCGTGAGTGAGAAAGTAAACTGATTTGTCGATCTTAAACCAGACAACGTGCGTTACAGACTGCCGTCCATACGTGCGCTCTCTGTGGAAAAAGAACCGCTTCTCTCTCTCTCTCACGATCGCTTTCCCTCCTCCCTCTCTTGTGACTAACACCATACTCACGTGCGCACAGATACACGCACCGACATCGTTTTGCACATCTGATGGTCAGATAACGTCGGACAAAAGTGTCCAACCTGCAAGTGTCCAACCCTGTGCAAAGCTGTTTGTGTTTTGTTTGGTAGAATTAGATTTTAGAATAGCTATTTATTGAATGAAGCATTTGTTAACTTTGTTAATTTTGCTAAGTTTCATAAACACTGTTATATCTTTAAAGAGAAGTTCTTTAGTCATTATTGGTAACATATTGTGAAAAGTGGCTGATTGAAGGAGTCAGAGCTCGAATTCAACCCTTCTTTGTTCACCCTTGACTGATTATCTCTCAGATATTAACATTCTAGGTGAACTCCCATTTATGAGACTACCTTGCTCGGTTATTGGCCCCGGTTTCGGGGTGGTGCTTCGTATCTGTTAGTTCATATTAATAATTCTGTTAATTGTTATAATTAATTATTATTGATAATTGATAATTATAGCAAATAATTAACTGTGTTCTTCGCAGATTCCTACAGTTGGTACCTGAATTACTGATTAAGGTTAACAATATTTTGATGTCATAATTCATAATTGTCTGTGAACGGAGGGGTGGGCTCACAGAGAGACACTGGTTAGTATTGTGTGTAAAAAGACTCTCACACTGATCATCTCCAAACGCTTTCTTGGTTCCCACAAGCTCAACTGACTGCGCCGCGGCCCGCTGTGCGCAAGGGCGCGAAGGCCCGTTCAACGCTGCTTGCAGCTTTAATTATTATTATTCTTTATTATTACGCCACTTTAACTCTAAATTTGACCCCCTAAACATGCTCAAAAACTCACCAAATTTGGCACGCACATCAGGAATGGTGAAAAATTTGATAAAATGTAAAAATTAAACCCCAAAGTGCCAAAATGTGCTCTCTAGCGCCACCTATGTATCTAAAACGGCCACCACGGCCCGTAGGAATGTCGTAGAGAGATCGAACCAAAACCCAATTATTCGTCTCATCAAGACCTACAAATCATACGCTGACACCCCTGACCTAAATCCAACAGGAAATCTGTAATGTCAATTTCAAAGTATGATTTTTTGCCAATTTTGGACCTTGAATAAACGCTATCTCCTCCTAGGGCGTTAATGGTATCGGCTTCAGACTTTAATACAGAACTTATCACACTGTGTTGAGCAAAAGTTATTAAAAACTTTGTAATAACTCGAACGGTTTAGATTTAGTAAGCCCTGAAAGTTGGAGTGCGACATTACACCTTACAATGTAAACCAATGGGGAGGCAAATTCTGGGCATGGACTTTGTGCCAAACTGGGGCATCTGGCGTCTAAACTATAAGTCCCACCACTTTCAAACCTGTATCAATGGATTCGCGACGAAAATTCCTACAAAAAAATGATATTTTTATGTAGGATTTGGCCAAAGTTATGGGATTTATGAGGATTTTTCACAAGAAGATCACTTTGAAATCTTTCCTTCCAACTGTGAGGGAGAGAGAGAGAATGGGAGGGGGGGGATGGGTAAAGTAAACATCTGCCTGTGACAGAAGCCCTTGGACTGCACCACACTCCACTTACTTAGTGCTTTCACACATGTGACAGCAGTGTTCAATCCTTACTTCTTTTCAAGGAGCGCATGTGCTCCTAAATGAAAGAAATTAGGAGCATACATATAACTTTAGGAGCACACTGAAAAATGTTCAAGTAAGAGTTTCTTACAGAAAACAATTCATTTCATACATATTTACAATTTATCACATACATATTTAAACTCTGTGTGTGTGTGTGTGTGTGTGTGTGTGTGTGTGTGTGTATGTAAATCACAATTAGCTGTTTTTAGGGGTGCTTGTTTATGGCAAAAATTATAATCACAATCAGTTTTGTTCAATATTGAGATCATGATTATTTAACATGATTACTTTTTGACTGTCATCTTCTGCAATTGCTGTTGTTCATACATGCACATATTTTTTCTAACTTGGCTGAGGAGACTATTACACATCTAATCATATATTGTAGTAATGATTAAGAAAAAGTATAGCCTATATGAGGGAAAAACTCAGGAAGGCTGGAGCTCCGGAGCTCCGTATTAAAACTGTAATGGACCTGCCATGAGGGTGGAGCAAACTCCATTTCCAAGAATGCTTTGCGATTTTCACACCTCAGCAGGGAGCAGTCAACATCGGTCCCTCATTGGCGGAGACGCTCCTGCACAGCGGAGCGTCCTGAGGACGCAGCCATGACATCACCACCCCTTTATAAGCGAGCACGCCCGAAATATACGTCTTTCCCATGTCACTGAGCTAGGGTTAACTCCTGTTCCCCTGTGAGTTAGCTTGACTACCCCACGAACATGTTTTCCCCTCATCGAAGACTCCCCTCGTCGGACGAGACGAGACTTTGCCCGTGTTCACCCGAACACATTCCTGGACCCGAGAGAGACCGCTGCTGCAACCAGCGTCCTCAAATTCCCCCGGAGAAAGAGGAAATGAAGTTACTTCGGGATAACGTGGACCGGCTCTGCCCTGCGCGTCTTCGCCGAGTCATCTCTGCTGTTCTCTCCGCCACTCCACTCAGAGCCAGCTGCCGTGTTTTCGCCGACCTGTTTTACCTTGATGGTCACGGTGTTTTTTCCGCAGGTTACACTTCACTCAGCTGGCCGACAGACCCGCTGATTCTCTCCGCTTTAACCTAAATAGCAATTCGGGACTCGGTGCTCCGTTTGGATCTAAACAGAGAGCCGGGGTTAGCTGAGAGGCTAGCAGAGGCTAACTGGTTGTGCTTCTTTCGGTCATGCTGCAGTTAACGCTCCGCTGCTGCCTGTTTGCTGCCTGTTAGTTGTGTTCACCACGCTTGACTATTTTGTGTTTGTCCCGCTCGGGACTACTGTGTTTGTGCTGCCGTGAGTGAGAAAGTAAACTGATTTGTCGATCTTAAACCAGACAACGTGCGTTACAGACTGCCGTCCATACGTGCGCTCTCTGTGGAAAAAGAACCGCTTCTCTCTCTCTCACGATCGCTCTCCCTCCTCCCTCTCTTGTGACTAACACCATACTCACGCGCGCACAGATACACGCACCGACATCGTTTTGCACATCTGATGGTCAGATAACGTCGGACAAAAGTGTCCAACCTGCAAGTGTCCAACCCTGTGCAAAGCTGTTTGTGTTTTGTTTGGTAGAATTAGATTTTAGAATAGCTGTTTATTGAATGAAGCATTTGTTAACTTTGTTAATTTTGCTAAGTTTCATAAACACTGTTATATCTGTAAAGAGAAGTTCTTTAGTCATTATTGGTAACATATTGTGAAAAGTGGCTGATTGAAGGAGTCAGAGCTCGAATTCAACCCTTCTTTGTTCACCCTTGACTGATTATCTCTCAGATATGAACATTCTAGGTGAACTCCCATTTATGAGACTACCTT
This sequence comes from Thunnus maccoyii, assembly GCF_910596095.1. NCBI lineage: Eukaryota > Metazoa > Chordata > Actinopteri > Scombriformes > Scombridae > Thunnus > Thunnus maccoyii. Next base: position 129,396 of record NW_024757901.1, on the reverse strand, counting down.
GCTCGGTTATTGGCCCCGGTTTCGGGGTGGTGCTTCGTATCTGTTAGTTCATATTAATAATTCTGTTAATTGTTATAATTAATTATTATTGATAATTGATAATTATAGCAAATAATTAACTGTGTTCTTCGCAGATTCCTACAGTTGGTACCTGAATTACTGATTAAGGTTAACAATATTTTGATGTCATAATTCATAATCGTCTGTGAACGGAGGGGTGGGCTCACAGAGAGACACTGGTTAGTATTGTGTGTAAAAAGACTCTCACACTGATCATCTCCAAACGCTTTCTTGGTTCCCACAAGCTCAACTGACTGCGCCGCGGCTCGCTGTGCGCAAGGGCGCGAAGGCCCGTTCAACGCTGCTTGCAGCTTTAATTAGGGCCTGAGCCCAAAGGGCGAAGACCCTCTTGTTTTTCGTGTGTTTGTTTGTTTCTTATTATTAGGGCCTGAGCCCAAAGGGCGAAGACCCTATTGTTTTTCGTGTGTTTGTTTGTTTCTTATTATTATTATTCTTTATTATTACGCCACTTTAACTCTAAATTTGACCCCCTAAACATGCTCAAAAACTCACCAAATTTGGCACGCACATCAGGAATGGTGAAAAATTTGATAAAATGTAAAAATTAAACCCCAAAGTGCCAAAATGTGCTCTCTAGCGCCACCTATGTATCTAAAACGGCCACCACGGCCCGTAGGAATGTCGTAGAGAGATCGAACCAAAACCCAATTATTCGTCTCATCAAGACCTACAAATCATACGCTGACACCCCTGACCTAAATCCAACAGGAAATCTGCCATGTCCATTTCAAAGTATGATTTTTTGCCAATTTTGGACCTTGAATAAACGCTATCTCCTCCTAGGGCGTTAATGGTATCGGCTTCAAACTTTAATACATGACTTATCACACTGTGTTGAGCAAAAGTTATTAAAAACTTTGTAATAACTCGAACGGTTTAGATTTAGTAAGCCCTGAAAGTTGGAGTGCGACATTACACCTTACAATGTAAACCAATGGGGAGGCAAATTTTGGGCATGGACTTTGTGCCAAACTGGGGCATCTGGCGTCTAAACTATAAGTCCCACCACTTTCAAACCTGTATCAATGGATTCGCGACGAAAATTCCTACAAAAAAATGATATTTTTATGTAGGATTTGGCCAAAGTTATGGGATTTATGAGGATTTTTCACAAGAAGATCACTTTGAAATCTTTCCTTCCAACTGTGAGGGAGAGAGAGAGAATGGGAGGGGGGGGATGGGTAAAGTAAACATCTGCTGCCTGTGACAGAAGCCCTTGGACTGCACCACACTCCACTTACTTAGTGCTTTCACACATGTGACAGCAGTGTTCAATCCTTACTTCTTTTCAAGGAGCGTATGTGCTCCTAAATGAAAGAAAATAGGAGCATACATATAACTTTAGGAGTACACTGAAAAATGTTCAAGTAAGAGTGTCTTACAGAAAACAATTCATTTCATACATATTTACAATTTATCACATACATATTTAAACTCTCTGTGTGTGTGTGTGTGTGTGTGTAAATCACAATTAGCTGTTTTTAGGGGTGCTTGATTATGGCAAAAATTATAATCACAATCATTTTTGTTCAATATTGAGATCGTGATTATTTAACATGATTACTTTTTGCCTGTCATCTTCTGCAATTGCTGTTGTTCATACATGCACATATTTTTTCTAACTTGGCTGAGGAGACTATTACACATCTAATCATATATTGTAGTAATGATTAAGAAAAAGTATAGCCTATATGAGGGAAAAACTCAGGAAGGCTGGAGCTCCGGAGCTCCGTATTAAAACTGTAATGGACCTGCCATGAGGGTGGAGCAAACTCCATTTCCAAGAATGCTTTGCGATTTTCACACCTCAGCAGGGAGCAGTCAATATCGGTCCCTCATTGGCGGAGACGCTCCTGCACAGCGGAGCGTCCTGAGGACGCAGCCATGACATCACCACCCCTTTATAAGCGAGCACGCCCGAAATATACGTCTTTCCCATGTCACTGAGCTAGGGTTAACTCCTGTTCCCCTGTGAGTTAGCTTGACTACCCCACGAACATGTTTTCCCCTCATCGAAGACTCCCCTCGTCGGACGAGACGAGACTTTGCCCGTGTTCACCCGAACACATTCCTGGACCCGAGAGAGACCGCTGCTGCAACCAGCGTCCTCAAATTCCCCCGGAGAAAGAGGAAATGAAGTTACTTCGGGATAACGTGGACCGGCTCTGCCCTGCGCGTCTTCGCCGAGTCATCTCTGCTGTTCTCTCCGCCACTCCACTCAGAGCCAGCTGCCGTGTTTTCGCCGACCTGTTTTACCTTGATGGTCACGGTGTTTTTCCCGCAGGTTACACTTCACTCAGCTGGCCGACAGACCCGCTGATTCTCTCCGCTTTAACCTAAATAGCAATTCGGGACTCGGTGCTCCGTTTGGATCTAAACAGAGAGCCGGGGTTAGCTGAGAGGCTAGCAGAGGCTAACTGGTTGTGCTTCTTTCGGTCATGCTGCAGTTAACGCTCCGCTGCTGCGTGTTTGCTGCCTGTTAGTTGTGTTCACCACGCTTGACTATTTTGTGTTTGTCCCGCTCGGGACTACTGTGTTTGTGCTGCCGTGAGTGAGAAAGTAAACTGATTTGTCGATCTTAAACCAGACAACGTGCGTTACAGACTGCCGTCCATACGTGCGCTCTCTGTGGAAAAAGAACCGCTTCTCTCTCTCTCTCACGATCGCTTTCCCTCCTCCCTCTCTTGTGACTAACACCATACTCACGTGCGCACAGATACACGCACCGACATCGTTTTGCACATCTGATGGTCAGATAACGTCGGACAAAAGTGTCCAACCTGCAAGTGTCCAACCCTGTGCAAAGCTGTTTGTGTTTTGTTTGGTAGAATTAGATTTTAGAATAGCTATTTATTGAATGAAGCATTTGTTAACTTTGTTAATTTTGCTAAGTTTCATAAACACTGTTATATCTTTAAAGAGAAGTTCTTTAGTCATTATTGGTAACATATTGTGAAAAGTGGCTGATTGAAGGAGTCAGAGCTCGAATTCAACCCTTCTTTGTTCACCCTTGACTGATTATCTCTCAGATATTAACATTCTAGGTGAACTCCCATTTATGAGACTACCTTGCTCGGTTATTGGCCCCGGTTTCGGGGTGGTGCTTCGTATCTGTTAGTTCATATTAATAATTCTGTTAATTGTTATAATTAATTATTATTGATAATTGATAATTATAGCAAATAATTAACTGTGTTCTTCGCAGATTCCTACAGTTGGTACCTGAATTACTGATTAAGGTTAACAATATTTTGATGTCATAATTCATAATTGTCTGTGAACGGAGGGGTGGGCTCACAGAGAGACACTGGTTAGTATTGTGTGTAAAAAGACTCTCACACTGATCATCTCCAAACGCTTTCTTGGTTCCCACAAGCTCAACTGACTGCGCCGCGGCCCGCTGTGCGCAAGGGCGCGAAGGCCCGTTCAACGCTGCTTGCAGCTTTAATTAGGGCCTGAGCCCAAAGGGCGAAGACCCTCTTGTTTTTCGTCCGTTTGTTTCTTTATTATTATTATTATTATTATTATTCTTTCTTTCTTGTTACGCCACTTTAACTCTAAATTTGACCCCCTAAACATGCTCAAAAACTCACCAAATTTGGCACGCACATCAGGAATGGTGAAAAATTTGATAAAATGTAAAAATTAAACCCCAAAGTGCCAAAATGTGCTCTCTAGCGCCACCTACGTATCTAAAACGGCCACCACGGCCCGTAGGAATGTCGTAGAGAGATCGAACCAAAACCCAATTATTCGTCTCATCAAGACCTACAAATCATACGCTGACACCCCTGACCTAAATCCAACAGGAAATCCGCAATGTCCATTTCAAAGTACCATTTTTTGCCAATTTTGGACCTTGAATAAACGCTATCTCCTCCTAGGGCGTTAATGGTATCGGCTTCAAACTTTAATACATGACTTATCACACTGTGTTGAGCAAAAGTTATTAAAAACTTTGTAATAACTCGAACGGTTTAGATTTAGTAAGCCCTGAAAGTTGGAGTGCGACATTACACCTTACAATGTAAACCAATGGGGAGGCAAATTCTGGGCATGGACTTTGTGCCAAACTGGGGCATCTGGCGTCTAAACTATAAGTCCCACCACTTTCAAACCTGTATCAATGGATTCGCGACGAAAATTCCTACAAAAAAATGATATTTTTATGTAGGATTTGGTCAAAGTTATGGGATTTATGAGGATTTTTCACAAGAAGATCAGTTTAAAATCTGTCCTTCCAACTGTGAGGGAGAGAGAGAGAATGGGAGGGGGGGGATGGGTAAAGTAAACATCTACTCCATTTCCAAGGATGCTTTGCGATTTTCACACCTCAGCAGGGAGCAGTCAACATCGGTCCCTCATTGGCGGAGACGCTCCTGCACAGCCATGACATCACCACCCCTTTATAAGCGGGCACGCCCGAAATACACGTCTTTCCCATGTCACTGAGCTCGGGGTAACTCCTGTTCCCCTGTGAGTTAGCTTGACTACCCCACGAACATGTTTTCCCCTCATCGAAGACTCCCCTCGTCGGACGAGACGAGACTTTTCCCGTGTTCACCCGAACACATTCCTGGAGCCGAGAGAGACCGCTGCTGCAACCAGCGTCCTCAAATTCCCCCGAGAAAGAGGAAATGAAGTTACTTACATTCCTTTTTTCCGCAGGTTTCACTTCACTCAGCTGGCCGACAGACCCGCTGATTCTCTCCGCTTTAACCTAAATAGCAATTCGGGACTCGGTGCTCCGTTTGGATCTAAACAGAGACCCGGGGTTAGCTGAGAGGCTAGCAGAGGCTAACTGGTTGTGCTTCTTTCGGTCATGCTGCAATTAACGCTCCGCTGCTGCCTGTTCTCCGCTTTAACCTAAATAACAAATCGGGACTCGGTGCTCCGTTTGGATCTAAACAGAGAGCCGGGGTTAGCTGAGTGGCTAGCAGAGGCTAACTGGTTGTGCTTCTTTCGGTCATGCTGCAGTTAACGCTCCGCTGCTGCCTGTTTGCTGCCTGTTCTCCGCTTTAACCTAAATAACAAATCGGGACTCGGTGCTCCGTTTGGATCTAAACAGAGAGCCGGGGTTAGCTGAGAGGCTAGCAGAGGCTAACTGGTTGTGCTTCTTTCGGTCATGCTGCAATTAACGCTCCGCTGCTGCCTGTTCTCGGCTTTAACCTAAATAACAAATCGGGACTCGGTGCTCCGTTTGGATCTAAACAGAGAGCCGGGGTTAGCTGAGAGGCTAGCAGAGGCTAACTGGTTGTGCTTCTTTCGGTCATGCTGCAGTTAACGCTCCGCTGCTGCCTGTTTGCTGCCTGTTAGTTGTGTTCACCACGCTAGACTATTTTGTGTTTGTCCCGCTCGGGACTACTGTGTTTGTGCTGCCGTGAGTGAGAAAGTAAACTGATTTGTCGATCTGAAACCAGACAACGTGCGTTACAGACTGCTGTCCGTACTTGCGCTCTCTGTGGAAAAAGAACCGCTTCTCTCTCTCTCACGATCGTTTTCCCTACTCCCTCTTGTGACTAACACTACACTCACGCGCGCACAGATACACGCACCGACATCGTTTTGCACATCTGATGGTCAGATAACGTCGGACAAAAGTGTCCAACCTGCAAGTGTCCAACTCTGTGCAAAGCTGTTTGTGTTTTGTTTGGTAGAATTAGATTTTAGAATAGCTATTTATTGAATGAAGCATTTGTTAACTTTGTTAATTTTGCTGAGTTTAATTAACACTGTTATATCTTTAAAGAGAAGTTCTTTAGTCATTATTGGTAACATATTGTGAAAAGTGGCTGATTGAAGGAGTCAGAGCTCGAATTCAACCCTTCTTTGTTCACCCTTGAATGATTATCTCTCAGATATTAACATTCTAGGTGAACTCCCATTTATGAGATTACCTTGTTCGGTTATTGGTCCCGGTTTCGGGATGGTGCTTCGTATTTGTTAGTTCATATTAATAATTCTGTTATTTGTTATAATTATTTATTATTGATAATTGATAATTATAGCAAATAATCAACTGTGTTCCTTGCAGATCCTACAGTTGGTGCCTGAATTATTGATTAAGGTTAACAATATTTTGATTTCATAATCCATAATTGTCTGTGAGCAGAGGGGTGGGCTCACAGAGAGACACTGGTTAGTATTATGTGTCAAAAGACTCTCACACTGATCATCTCCAAACGTTTTCTTGGTTCCCAGAAGCTTAGCTGACTGCGCTGCCGCCCGCTGTGCGCAAGGGCGCGAAGGCCCGTCCAACGCTGCTTGCAGCTTTAATTATTATTATTCTTTATTATTACGCCACTTTAACTCTAAATTTGACCCCCTAAACATGCTCAAAAACTCACCAAATTTGGCACGCACATCAGGAATGGTGAAAAATTTGATAAAATGTAAAAATTAAACCCCAAAGTGCCAAAATGTGCTCTCTAGCGCCACCTATGTATCTAAAACGGCCACCACGGCCCGTAGGAATGTCGTAGAGAGATCGAACCAAAACCCAATTATTCGTCTCATCAAGACCTACAAATCATACGCTGACACCCCTGACCTAAATCCAACAGGAAATCTGTAATGTCAATTTCAAAGTATGATTTTTTGCCAATTTTGGACCTTGAATAAACGCTATCTCCTCCTAGGGCGTTAATGGTATCGGCTTCAGACTTTAATACAGAACTTATCACACTGTGTTGAGCAAAAGTTATTAAAAACTTTGTAATAACTCGAACGGTTTAGATTTAGTAAGCCCTGAAAGTTGGAGTGCGACATTACACCTTACAATGTAAACCAATGGGGAGGCAAATTCTGGGCATGGACTTTGTGCCAAACTGGGGCATCTGGCGTCTAAACTATAAGTCCCACCACTTTCAAACCTGTATCAATGGATTCGCGACGAAAATTCCTACAAAAAAATGATATTTTTATGTAGGATTTGGCCAAAGTTATGGGATTTATGAGGATTTTTCACAAGAAGATCACTTTGAAATCTTTCCTTCCAACTGTGAGGGAGAGAGAGAGAATGGGAGGGGGGGGATGGGTAAAGTAAACATCTGCCTGTGACAGAAGCCCTTGGACTGCACCACACTCCACTTACTTAGTGCTTTCACACATGTGACAGCAGTGTTCAATCCTTACTTCTTTTCAAGGAGCGCATGTGCTCCTAAATGAAAGAAATTAGGAGCATACATATAACTTTAGGAGCACACTGAAAAATGTTCAAGTAAGAGTTTCTTACAGAAAACAATTCATTTCATACATATTTACAATTTATCACATACATATTTAAACTCTGTGTGTGTGTGTGTGTGTGTGTGTGTGTGTGTGTGTGTGTGTGTATGTAAATCACAATTAGCTGTTTTTAGGGGTGCTTGTTTATGGCAAAAATTATAATCACAATCAGTTTTGTTCAATATTGAGATCATGATTATTTAACATGATTACTTTTTGACTGTCATCTTCTGCAATTGCTGTTGTTCATACATGCACATATTTTTTCTAACTTGGCTGAGGAGACTATTACACATCTAATCATATATTGTAGTAATGATTAAGAAAAAGTATAGCCTATATGAGGGAAAAACTCAGGAAGGCTGGAGCTCCGGAGCTCCGTATTAAAACTGTAATGGACCTGCCATGAGGGTGGAGCAAACTCCATTTCCAAGAATGCTTTGCGATTTTCACACCTCAGCAGGGAGCAGTCAACATCGGTCCCTCATTGGCGGAGACGCTCCTGCACAGCGGAGCGTCCTGAGGACGCAGCCATGACATCACCACCCCTTTATAAGCGAGCACGCCCGAAATATACGTCTTTCCCATGTCACTGAGCTAGGGTTAACTCCTGTTCCCCTGTGAGTTAGCTTGACTACCCCACGAACATGTTTTCCCCTCATCGAAGACTCCCCTCGTCGGACGAGACGAGACTTTGCCCGTGTTCACCCGAACACATTCCTGGACCCGAGAGAGACCGCTGCTGCAACCAGCGTCCTCAAATTCCCCCGGAGAAAGAGGAAATGAAGTTACTTCGGGATAACGTGGACCGGCTCTGCCCTGCGCGTCTTCGCCGAGTCATCTCTGCTGTTCTCTCCGCCACTCCACTCAGAGCCAGCTGCCGTGTTTTCGCCGACCTGTTTTACCTTGATGGTCACGGTGTTTTTTCCGCAGGTTACACTTCACTCAGCTGGCCGACAGACCCGCTGATTCTCTCCGCTTTAACCTAAATAGCAATTCGGGACTCGGTGCTCCGTTTGGATCTAAACAGAGAGCCGGGGTTAGCTGAGAGGCTAGCAGAGGCTAACTGGTTGTGCTTCTTTCGGTCATGCTGCAGTTAACGCTCCGCTGCTGCCTGTTTGCTGCCTGTTAGTTGTGTTCACCACGCTTGACTATTTTGTGTTTGTCCCGCTCGGGACTACTGTGTTTGTGCTGCCGTGAGTGAGAAAGTAAACTGATTTGTCGATCTTAAACCAGACAACGTGCGTTACAGACTGCCGTCCATACGTGCGCTCTCTGTGGAAAAAGAACCGCTTCTCTCTCTCTCACGATCGCTCTCCCTCCTCCCTCTCTTGTGACTAACACCATACTCACGCGCGCACAGATACACGCACCGACATCGTTTTGCACATCTGATGGTCAGATAACGTCGGACAAAAGTGTCCAACCTGCAAGTGTCCAACCCTGTGCAAAGCTGTTTGTGTTTTGTTTGGTAGAATTAGATTTTAGAATAGCTGTTTATTGAATGAAGCATTTGTTAACTTTGTTAATTTTGCTAAGTTTCATAAACACTGTTATATCTTTAAAGAGAAGTTCTTTAGTCATTATTGGTAACATATTGTGAAAAGTGGCTGATTGAAGGAGTCAGAGCTCGAATTCAACCCTTCTTTGTTCACCCTTGACTGATTATCTCTCAGATATGAACATTCTAGGTGAACTCCCATTTATGAGACTACCTTGCTCGGTTATTGGCCCCGGTTTCGGGGTGGTGCTTCGTATCTGTTAGTTCATATTAATAATTCTGTTAATTGTTATAATTAATTATTATTGATAATTGATAATTATAGCAAATAATTAACTGTGTTCTTCGCAGATTCCTACAGTTGGTACCTGAATTACTGATTAAGGTTAACAATATTTTGATGTCATAATTCATAATTGTCTGTGAACGGAGGGGTGGGCTCACAGAGAGACACTGGTTAGTATTGTGTGTAAAAAGACTCTCACACTGATCATCTCCAAACGCTTTCTTGGTTCCCACAAGCTCAACTGACTGCGCCGCGGCTCGCTGTGCGCAAGGGCGCGAAGGCCCGTTCAACGCTGCTTGCAGCTTTAATTAGGGCCTGAGCCCAAAGGGCGAAGACCCTATTGTTTTTCGTGCGTTTGTTTCTTTATTATTCTTTCTTGTTACGCCACTTTAACTCTAAATTTGACCCCCTAAACATGCTCAAAAACTCACCAAATTTGGCACGCACATCAGGAATGGTGAAAAATTTGATAAAATGTAAAAGTTAAACCCCAAAGTGCCAAAATGTGCTCTCTAGCGCCACCTATGTATCTAAAACGGCCGCCACGGCCCGTAGGAATGTCGTAGAGAGATCGAACCAAAACCCAATTATTCGTCTCATCAAGACCTACAAATCATACGCTGACACCCCTGACCTACATCCAACAGGAAATCTGCAATGTCCATTTCAAAGTATGATTTTTTGCCAATTTTGGACCTTGAATAAACGCTATCTCCTCCTAGGGCGTTAATGGTATCGGCTTCAAACTTTAATACATGACTTATCACACTGTGTTGAGCAAAAGTTATTAAAAACTTTGTAATAACTCGAACGGTTTAGATTTAGTAAGCCCTGAAAGTTGGAGTGCGACATTACACCTTACAATGTAAACCAATGGGGAGGCAAATTCTGGGCATGGACTTTGTGCCAAACTGGGGCATCTGGCGTCTAAACTATAAGTCCCACCACTTTCAAACCTGTATCAATGGATTCGCGACGAAAATTCCTACAAAAAAATGATATTATTATGTAGGATTTGGCCAAAGTTATGGGATTTATGAGGATTTTTCACAAGAAGATCACTTTGAAATCTTTCCTTCCAACTGTGAGGGAGAGAGAGAGAATGGGAGGGGGGGGATGGGTAAAGTAAACATCTGCTGCCTGTGACAGAAGCCCTTGGACTGCACCACACTCCACTTACTTAGTGCTTTCACACATGTGACAGCAGTGTTCAATCCTTACTTCTTTTCAAGGAGCGCATGTGCTCCTAAATGAAAGAAATTAGGAGCATACATATAACTTTAGGAGTACACTGAAAAATGTTCAAGTAAGAGTGTCTTACAGAAAACAATTCATTTCATACATATTTACAATTTATCACATACATATTTAAACTCTGTGTGTGTGTGTGTGTGTGTGTGTGTGTGTGTGTGTGTGTGTATGTAAATCACAATTAGCTGTTTTTAGGGGTGCTTGTTTATGGCAAAAATTATAATCACAATCATTTTTGTTCAATATTGAGATCATGATTACTTAACATGATTACTTTTTGCCTGTCATCTTCTGCAATTGCTGTTGTTCATACATGCACATATTTTTTCTAACTTGGCTGAGGAGACTATTACACATCTAATCATATATTGTAGTAATGATTAAGAAAAAGTATAGCCTATATGAGGGAAAAACTCAGGAAAGCTGGAGCTCCGGAGCTCCGTATTAAAACTGTAATGGACCTGCCATGAGGGTGGAGCAAACTCCATTTCCAAGAATGCTTTGCGATTTTCACACCTCAGCAGGGAGCAGTCAATATCGGTCCCTCATTGGCGGAGACGCTCCTGCACAGCGGAGCGTCCTGAGGACGCAGCCATGACATCACCACCCCTTTATAAGCGAGCACGCCCGAAATATACGTCTTTCGCATGTCACTGAGCTAGGGTTAACTCCTGTTCCCCTGTGAGTTAGCTTGACTACCCCACGAACATGTTTTCCCCTCATCGAAGACTCCCCTCGTCGGACGAGACGAGACTTTTCCCGTGTTCACCCGAACACATTCCTGGACCCGAGAGAGACCGCTGCTGCAACCAGCGTCCTCAAATTCCCCCGGAGAAAGAGGAAATGAAGTTACTTCGGGATAACGTGGACCGGCTCTGCCCTGCGCGTCTTCGCCGAGTCATCTCTGCTGTTCTCTCCGCCACTCCACTCAGAGCCAGCTGCCGTGTTTTCGCCGACCTGTTTTACCTTGATGGTCACGGTGTTTTTTCCGCAGGTTACACTTCACTCAGCTGGCCGACAGACCCGCTGATTCTCTCCGCTTTAACCTAAATAGCAATTCGGGACTCGGTGCTCCGTTTGGATCTAAACAGAGAGCCGGGGTTAGCTGAGAGGCTAGCAGAGGCTAACTGGTTGTGCTTCTTTCGGTCATGCTGCAGTTAACGCTCCGCTGCTGCCTGTTTGCTGCCTTTTAGTTGTGTTCACCACGCTTGACTATTTTGTGTTTGTCCCGCTCGGGACTACTGTGTTTGTGCTGCCGTGAGTGAGAAAGTAAACTGATTTGTCGATCTTAAAGCAGACAACGTGCGTTACAGACTGCCGTCCATACGTGCGCTCTCTGTGGAAAAAGAACCGCTTCTCTCTCTCTCACGATCGCTTTCCCTCCTCCCTCTCTTGTGACTAACACCATACTCACGTGCGCACAGATACACGCACCGACATCGTTTTGCACATCTGATGGTCAGATAACGTCGGACAAAAGTGTCCAACCTGCAAGTGTCCAACCCTGTGCAAAGCTGTTTGTGTTTTGTTTGGTAGAATTAGATTTTAGAATAGCTATTTATTGAATGAAGCATTTGTTAACTTTGTTAATTTTGCTAAGTTTCATAAACACTGTTATATCTTTAAAGAGAAGTTCTTTAGTCATTATTGGTAACATATTGTGAAAAGTGGCTGATTGAAGGAGTCAGAGCTCGAATTCAACCCTTCTTTGTTCACCCTTGACTGATTATCTCTCAGATATTAACATTCTAGGTGAACTCCCATTTATGAGACTACCTTGCTCGGTTATTGGCCCCGGTTTCGGGGTGGTGCTTCGTATCTGTTAGTTCATATTAATAATTCTGTTAATTGTTATAATTAATTATTATTGATAATTGATAATTATAGCAAATAATTAACTGTGTTCTTCGCAGATTCCTACAGTTGGTACCTGAATTACTGATTAAGGTTAACAATATTTTGATGTCATAATTCATAATTGTCTGTGAACGGAGGGGTGGGCTCACAGAGAGACACTGGTTAGTATTGTGTGTAAAAAGACTCTCACACTGATCATCTCCAAACGCTTTCTTGGTTCCCACAAGCTCAACTGACTGCGCCGCGGCCCGCTGTGCGCAAGGGCGCGAAGGCCCGTTCAACGCTGCTTGCAGCTTTAATTAGGGCCTGAGCCCAAAGGGCGAAGACCCTATTGTTTTTCGTGCGTTTGTTTCTTTATTATTATTATTCTTTCTTTCTTGTTACGCGACTTTAACTCTAAATTTGACCCCCTAAACATGCTCAAAAACTCACCAAATTTGGCACGCACATCAGGAATGGTGAAAAATTTGATAAAATGAAAAAATTAAACCCCAAAGTGCCAAAATGTGCTCTCTAGCGCCACCTATGTATCTAAAACGGCCACCACGGCCCGTAGGAATGTCGTAGAGAGATCGAACCAAAACCCAATTATTCGTCTCATCAAGACCTACAAATCATACGCTGACACCCCTGACCTAAATCCAACAGGAAATCTGCAATGTCCATTTCAAAGTATGATTTTTTGCCAATTTTGGACCTTGAATAAACGCTATCTCCTCCTAGGGCGTTAATGGTATCGGCTTCAAACTTTAATACATGACTTATCACACTGTGTTGAGCAAAAGTTATTAAAAACTTTGTAATAACTCGAACGGTTTAGATTTAGTAAGCCCTGAAAGTTGGAGTGCGACATTACACCTTACAATGTAAACCAATGGGGAGGCAAATTCTGGGCATGGACTTTGTGCCAAACTGGGGCATCTGGCGTCTAAACTATAAGTCCCACCACTTTCAAACCTGTATCAATGGATTCGCGACGAAAATTCCTACAAAAAAATGATATTTTTATGTAGGATTTGGCCAAAGTTATGGGATTTATGAGGATTTTTCACAAGAAGATCACTTTGAAATCTTTCCTTCCAACTGTGAGGGAGAGAGAGAGAATGGGAGGGGGGGGATGGGTAAAGTAAACATCTACTGCCTGTGACAGAAGCCCTTGGACTGCACCACACTCCACTTACTTAGTGCTTTCACACATGTGACAGCAGTGTTCAATCCTTACTTCTTTTCAAGGAGCGCATGTGCTCCTAAATGAAAGAAATTAGGAGCATACATATAACTTTAGGAGCACACTGAAAAATGTTCAAGTAAGAGTTTCTTACAGAAAACAATTCATTTCATACATATTTACAATTTATCACATACATATTTAAACTCTGTGTGTGTGTGTCTGTGTGTGTGTGTGTGTGTGTGTGTGTGTGTGTGTAAATCACAATTAGCTGTTTTTAGGGGTGCTTGTTTATGGCAAAAATTATAATCACAATCATTTTTGTTCAATATTGAGATCATGATTATTTAACATGATTACTTTTTGCCTGTCATCTTCTGCAATTGCTGTTGTTCATACATGCACATATTTTTTCTAACTTGGCTGAGGAGACTATTACACATCTAATCATATATTGTAGTAATGATTAAGAAAAAGTATAGCCTATATGAGGGAAAAACTCAGGAAGGCTGGAGCTCCGGAGCTCCGTATTAAAACTGTAATGGACCTGCCATGAGGGTGGAGCAAACTCCATTTCCAAGAATGCTTTGCGATTTTCACACCTCAGCAGGGAGCAGTCAATATCGGTCCCTCATTGGCGGAGACGCTCCTGCACAGCGGAGCGTCCTGAGGACGCAGCCATGACATCACCACCCCTTTATAAGCGAGCACGCCCGAAATATACGTCTTTCCCATGTCACTGAGCTAGGGTTAACTCCTGTTCCCCTGTGAGTTAGCTTGACTACCCCACGAACATGTTTTCCCCTCATCGAAGACTCCCCTCGTCGGACGAGACGAGACTTTGCCCGTGTTCACCCGAACACATTCCTGGACCCGAGAGAGACCGCTGCTGCAACCAGCGTCCTCAAATTCCCCCGGAGAAAGAGGAAATGAAGTTACTTCGGGATAACGTGGACCGGCTCTGCCCTGCGCGTCTTCGCCGAGTCATCTCTGCTGTTCTCTCCGCCACTCCACTCAGAACCAGCTGCCGTGTTTCCGCCGACGTGCGAGAACGGCACCGTCTGCCTCCGAGCCAAGAACAAAGATGGACATTAAGACGGACTACACACACACACAACCTGCGCACTTTCTGAAGCGACCAAGTAAGAGGCATAAGTCTGGGCATAGGCAGTGTTAGTTGTGTGTTCTTTTCAGCATCAGTTGCTGTTGTTTAGCATTTAGCCTTTTTAGCTTTATTGCTATTGTTCTTGTTGTGTGAGTTGACGGACCGCCGAGTCCATTTTTCTCTGCTTTACTCTGAGTAGTATTTTAAGTTTGCTGCCTGTTAGTTATGTTCACTACGCTAGACTATTTTGTGTTTGTCCCGCTCGGGACTACTGCTGTCTTTCTGCCGCCGTGAGTGAGAAAGTAACTGCTTTGTCGATCTGAAACCAGACAACGTACGTTACAGACTGCCGTCCGTACGTGCGCTCTCTGTGGACAAAAGAGCCGCTTCTCTCCCTCTCACGATCGCTTTCCCTCCTTCCTCTCTTGCTACTAACACACACACACACACACACACACACACACACACACACACACACACATACATATATACATACATACATACATACACGCATTCCCCTGCAAGTGTCCAACCCTGTGCAAAGCTGTTTGTGTTTTGTTTGGTAGAATTAGATTTTAGAATAGCTATTTATTGAATGAAGCATTTGTTAACTTTGTTAATTTTGCTAAGTTTCATAAACACTGTTATATCTTTAAAGAGAAGTTCTTTTGTCAT
Organism: Thunnus maccoyii; assembly: GCF_910596095.1. Lineage (NCBI taxonomy): Eukaryota > Metazoa > Chordata > Actinopteri > Scombriformes > Scombridae > Thunnus > Thunnus maccoyii. The sequence goes on along the minus strand of NW_024757901.1, from coordinate 114,245 downwards.
TATTGGTAACATATTGTGAAAAGTGGCTGATTGAAGGAGTCAGAGCTCGAATTTAACCGTTCTTTTTACCCTTGAATGTTGATATCTCTCAGATATTAACATTCTAGGTGAACTCCCATTTATGAGATTACCCTGTTCGGTTATTAGTCCTGGTTTCGGGATGGTGCTTCGTATTTGTTAGTTCATATTAATAAATCTGTTAATTGTTATAATTATTTATTATTGATAATTGATAATTATAGCAAATAATCAACTGTGTTCCTTGCAGATCCTACAGTTGGTGCCTGAATTATTGATTAAGGTTAACAATATTTTGATTTCATAATCTATAATTACCTGTGATAAACAGAGGGGTGCGCTCACAGAGAGAAAGTGGTTAGTATTGTGTGTCAAAAGACTCTCACACTGATCATCTCCAAACGTTTTCTTGGTTCCCAGAAGCTCAGCTGACTGCACCGCGGCCGATGTGCGCATGGGCGCGAAGGCCCGTTCAACGCTGCTTGCAGCTTTAATTAGGGCCCGAGCACCTACCGGTGCGAAGCCCTATTGAAACTGAAGGAATTATTATTATTATTATTATTATTATTATTATTATTATTCCTCCGAAACAAACGCATTTTTGAGGGCCTAAACATGCACGAAAACTCATGAAAATTTGCACAGATGTCAGGACTGGCGAAAATTTCGATATTTTATGGGTCTCGAAATAAAGCGGGACAAAATGGCTCGACAGCGCCACCTAGAAAGTCAAGAAAATTGAGCCCCTCGATACAGATTGTCGTAGGAGAACGAAATTCGGTATGCATATGTATCATGACCAGACGCACCAAAAAGTCTCAAGGACACATAGCCTAACTCCAACAGGAAGTCGGCCATTTTGTATCAAAGTTGAAATTTTGCACCGATTTTGTCATTTCCAGCCCGCATACTTTAACGAACTCCTCCTAGAGATTTGACCCCAGGACTTTCAAATTCGGTCCGTATCATCTACAGGCATAGGAGATTAAAAGTTGCTAAAACAATTCTCATTAGTCTTTCCTAGGGGGCGTGGCTGGGCGGCGAATTTCGATCCTTCGCCATGAAAAATGAAACGGCTATAACTCCGGCATACATGATCCTAAGAGAGCCAAACCTTTTGTGCTTCATAAGAGTCCCGCCCTGAACGGGTCCATGTGACAATACAGGATATGAGTCATAGCGCCACCTCCTGGCAACAGGAAGTTACATGTTTTACGCTCTGACGCCCTGTGGGCAGCACGGTGATGGAATCCAGCTGAAATTTACTGAGAATAGCCTCAAGACCTTGGAGATCTTATATTATGAAGTTGGTGACCCTTCGTTGAAAGGTGTTGCCATGGCGACGCGGCGAATTTCGATGTGACGCCATGAAATTTCAATGCCTTATAACTTGACTCCACGTGGTCTGATCTTTTCCAAATTTCATATGCTTGTTAAGAGTCCCAATCTGAACACATGTTCAGTCTCATATTTAGCGAAAGTCATAGCGCCACCTACTGGCAACAGGAAGTATCATGCGTCGTACTTTGTCTAATTACTCCTAGGAAATTTGGCTGATGCACCTGAAATTAAGTCAGCTAATAAACAAGACCTTGGTGATGCTACATTTGGCAGCTCATGACCCAAAACTGAATGCTGTTACCATGGCGACACATCCTTCGCCATGAAATATGATACTGTTTTTCAGGGAGAAGGGATTGCTCTACAGTCATGAAACTTGACACACATGTCTAGAGTGATGTCAGCTAAAATCCTATGTGGTCGCTTTGAATGGGCGTGGCAAAATGGCTCAACAGCGCCCCCTTTAAAATTTCAAAATTGCAGCCCCGCCTTCCAGATGAACGTAGAAAGATGAAATTCACAGGGCACATGTATAATGTCAACACGCACAAAAAAGCCTCTTGAAGCCTTATTGTAAGTCGAACAGGAAGTCGGCCATCTTGAAAAAAATGGTACATTTTCGCCTTTTCTTGGCCATTTCGCATACCTTGTATTTTAAAGAACTCCTCCTACAGAATCCATCGTAAGGACTTCAAAATCAGTGTGTGTCATCTAGACTAGTGTATGATCATGATGGTTTGGCCGTGGCGTGGCGTTGAGTTTTGATGTTTCGCCATGACAGAGGAAATTGATATAACTTGAGTGTACACGGTTGGATCTGCCTCAAACTTTACACAACAAGTCACTGACAAAAGCCCTTGGACTGAGCGTCACTTCGACATGCGCTGGGGTGCGAGGGCCCGATCATCGCTGCTTGCAGCTTTAATTATTATTATTCTTTCTTGTTACGCCACTTTAACTCTAAATTTGACCCCCTAAACATGCTCAAAAACTCACCAAATTTGGCACGCACATCAGGAATGGTGAAAAATTTGATAAAATGTAAAAATTAAACCCCAAAGTGCCAAAATGTGCTCTCTAGCGCCACCTACGTATCTAAAACGGCCACCACGGCCCGTAGGAATGTCGTAGAGAGATCGAACCAAAACTCAATTATTCGTCTCATCAAGACCTACAAATCATACGCTGACACCCCTGACCTAAATCCAACAGGAAATCAGCAATGTCCATTTGAAAGTATGATTTTTTGCCAATTTTGGACCTTGAATAAACGCTATCTCCTCCTAGGGCGTTAATGGTATCGGCTTCAAACTTGAATACATGACTTATCACACTGTCTTGAGCAAAAGTTATTAAAAACTTTGTAATAACTCGAACGGTTTAGATTTAGTAAGCCCTGAAAGTTGGAGTGCGACATTACACCTTACAATGTAAACCAATGGGGAGGCAAATTCTGGGCATGGACTTTGTGCCAAACTGGGGCATCTGGCGTCTAAACTATAAGTCCCACCACTTTCAAACCTGTATCAATGGATTCGCGACGAAAATTCCTACAAAAAAATGATATTTTTATGTAGGATTTGGTCAAAGTTATGGGATTTATGAGGATTTTTCACAAGAAGATCAGTTTAAAATCTGTCCTTCCAACTGTGAGGGAGAGAGAGAGAATGGGAGGGGGGGGATGGGTAAAGTAAACATCTACTCCATTTCCAAGGATGCTTTGCGATTTTCACACCTCAGCAGGGAGCAGTCAACATCGGTCCCTCATTGGCGGAGACGCTCCTGCACAGCCATGACATCACCACCCCTTTATAAGCGAGCACGCCCGAAATACACGTCTTTCCCATGTCACTGAGCTCGGGGTAACTCCTGTTCCCCTGTGAGTTAGCTTGACTACCCCACGAACATGTTTTCCCCTCATCGAAGACTCCCCTCGTCGGACGAGACGAGACTTTGCCCGTGTTCACCCGAACACATTCCTGGAGCCGAGAGAGACCGCTGCTGCAACCAGCGTCCTCAAATTCCCCCGAGAAAGAGGAAATTAAGTTACTTACATTCCTTTTTTCCGCAGGTTTCACTTCACTCAGCTGGCCGACAGACCCGCTGATTCTCTCCGCTTTAACCTAAATAGCAATTCGGGACTCGGTGCTCCGTTTGGATCTAAACAGAGACCCGGGGTTAGCTGAGAGGCTAGCAGAGGCTAACTGGTTGTGCTTCTTTCGGTCATGCTGCAATTAACGCTCCGCTGCTGCCTGTTCTCCGCTTTAACCTAAATAACAAATCGGGACTCGGTGCTCCGTTTGGATCTAAACAGAGAGCCGGGGTTAGCTGAGTGGCTAGCAGAGGCTAACTGGTTGTGCTTCTTTCGGTCATGCTGCAGTTAACGCTCCGCTGCTGCCTGTTTGCTGCCTGTTCTCCGCTTTAACCTAAATAACAAATCGGGACTCGGTGCTCCGTTTGGATCTAAACAGAGAGCCGGGGTTAGCTGAGAGGCTAGCAGAGGCTAACTGGTTGTGCTTCTTTCGGTCATGCTGCAATTAACGCTCCGCTGCTGCCTGTTCTCGGCTTTAACCTAAATAACAAATCGGGACTCGGTGCTCCGTTTGGATCTAAACAGAGAGCCGGGGTTAGCTGAGAGGCTAGCAGAGGCTAACTGGTTGTGCTTCTTTCGGTCATGCTGCAGTTAACGCTCCGCTGCTGCCTGTTTGCTGCCTGTTAGTTGTGTTCACCACGCTAGACTATTTTGTGTTTGTCCCGCTCGGGACTACTGTGTTTGTGCTGCCGTGAGTGAGAAAGTAAACTGATTTGTCGATCTGAAACCAGACAACGTGCGTTACAGACTGCTGTCCGTACTTGCGCTCTCTGTGGAAAAAGAACCGCTTCTCTCTCTCTCACGATCGTTTTCCCTACTCCCTCTTGTGACTAACACTACACTCACGCGCGCACAGATACACGCACCGACATCGTTTTGCACATCTGATGGTCAGATAACGTCGGACAAAAGTGTCCAACCTGCAAGTGTCCAACCCTGTGCAAAGTTGTTTGTTTTGTTTGGTAGAATTAGATTTTAGAATAGCTATTTATTGAATGAAGCATTTGTTAACTTTGTTAATTTTGCTGAGTTTAATTAACACTGTTATATCTTTAAAGAGAAGTTCTTTAGTCATTATTGGTAACATATTGTGAAAAGTGGCTGATTGAAGGAGTCAGAGCTCGAATTCAACCCTTCTTTGTTCACCCTTGAATGATTATCTCTCAGATATTAACATTCTAGGTGAACTCCCATTTATGAAATTACCTTGTTCGGTTATTGGTCCCGGTTTCGGGATGGTGCTTCGTATTTGTTAGTTCATATTAATAATTCTGTTATTTGTTATAATTATTTATTATTGATAATTGATAATTATAGCAAATAATCAACTGTGTTCCTTGCAGATCCTACAGTTGGTGCCTGAATTATTGATTAAGGTTAACAATATTTTGATTTCATAATCCATAATTGTCTGTGAGCAGAGGGGTGGGCTCACAGAGAGACACTGGTTAGTATTATGTGTCAAAAGACTCTCACACTGATCATCTCCAAACGTTTTCTTGGTTCCCAGAAGCTTAGCTGACTGCGCCGCCGCCCGCCGTGCGCAAGGGCGCGAAGGCCCGTCCAACGCTGCTTGCAGCTTTAATTATTATTATTCTTTATTATTACGCCACTTTAACTCTAAATTTGACCCCCTAAACATGCTCAAAAACTCACCAAATTTGGCACGCACATCAGGAATGGTGAAAAATTTGATAAAATGTAAAAATTAAACCCCAAAGTGCCAAAATGTGCTCTCTAGCGCCACCTATGTATCTAAAACGGCCGCCACGGCCCGTAGGAATGTCGTAGAGAGATCGAACCAAAACCCAGTTGTTCGTCTCATCAAGACCTACAAATCATACGCTGACACCCCTGACCTAAATCCAACAGGAAATCCGCAATGTCCATTTCAAAGTATGATTTTTTGCCAATTTTGGACCTTGAAGAAACGCTATCTCCTCCTAGGGCGTTAATGGTATCGGCTTCAAACTTTAATACATGACTTATCACACTGTGTTGAGCAAAAGTTATTAAAAACTTTGTAATAACTCGAACGGTTTAGATTTAGTAAGCCCTGAAAGTTGGAGTGCGACATTACACCTTACAATGTAAACCAATGGGGAGGCAAATTCTGGGCATGGACTTTGTGCCAAACTGGGGCATCTGGCGTCTAAACTATAAGTCCCACCACTTTCAAACCTGTATCAATGGATTCGCGACGAAAATTCCTACAAAAAAATGATATTTTTATGTAGGATTTGGCCAAAGTTATGGGATTTATGAGGATTTTTCACAAGAAGATCACTTTGAAATCTTTCCTTCCAACTGTGAGGGAGAGAGAGAGAATGGGAGGGGGGGGATGGGTAAAGTAAACATCTGCCTGTGACAGAAGCCCTTGGACTGCACCACACTCCACTTACTTAGTGCTTTCACACATGTGACAGCAGTGTTCAATCCTTACTTCTTTTCAAGGAGCGCATGTGCTCCTAAATGAAAGAAATTAGGAGCATACATATAACTTTAGGAGCACACTGAAAAATGTTCAAGTAAGAGTTTCTTACAGAAAACAATTCATTTCATACATATTTACAATTTATCACATACATATTTAAACTCTGTGTGTGTGTGTGTGTGTGTGTGTGTGTGTGTGTGTGTGTGTGTGTGTGTATGTAAATCACAATTTGCTGTTTTTAGGGGTGCTTGTTTATGGCAAAAATTATAATCACAATCAGTTTTGTTCAATATTGAGATCATGATTATTTAACATGATTACTTTTTGACTGTCATCTTCTGCAATTGCTGTTGTTCATACATGCACATATTTTTTCTAACTTGGCTGAGGAGACTATTACACATCTAATCATATATTGTAGTAATGATTAAGAAAAAGTATAGCCTATATGAGGGAAAAACTCAGGAAGGCTGGAGCTCCGGAGCTCCGTATTAAAACTGTAATGGACCTGCCATGAGGGTGGAGCAAACTCCATTTCCAAGAATGCTTTGCGATTTTCACACCTCAGCAGGGAGCAGTCAACATCGGTCCCTCATTGGCGGAGACGCTCCTGCACAGCGGAGCGTCCTGAGGACGCAGCCATGACATCACCACCCCTTTATAAGCGAGCACGCCCGAAATATACGTCTTTCCCATGTCACTGAGCTAGGGTTAACTCCTGTTCCCCTGTGAGTTAGCTTGACTACCCCACGAACATGTTTTCCCCTCATCGAAGACTCCCCTCGTCGGACGAGACGAGACTTTGCCCGTGTTCACCCGAACACATTCCTGGACCCGAGAGAGACCGCTGCTGCAACCAGCGTCCTCAAATTCCCCCGGAGAAAGAGGAAATGAAGTTACTTCGGGATAACGTGGACCGGCTCTGCCCTGCGCGTCTTCGCCGAGTCATCTCTGCTGTTCTCTCCGCCACTCCACTCAGAGCCAGCTGCCGTGTTTTCGCCGACCTGTTTTACCTTGATGGTCACGGTGTTTTTTCCGCAGGTTTCACTTCACTCAGCTGGCCGACAGACCCGCTGATTCTCTCCGCTTTAACCTAAATAGCAATTCGGGACTCGGTGCTCCGTTTGGATCTAAACAGAGAGCCGGGGTTAGCTGAGAGGCTAGCAGAGGCTAACTGGTTGTGCTTCTTTCGGTCATGCTGCAGTTAACGCTCCGCTGCTGCCTGTTTGCTGCCTGTTAGTTGTGTTCACCACGCTTGACTATTTTGTGTTTGTCCCGCTCGGGACTACTGTGTTTGTGCTGCCGTGAGTGAGAAAGTAAACTGATTTGTCGATCTTAAACCAGACAACGTGCGTTACAGACTGCCGTCCATACGTGCGCTCTCTGTGGAAAAAGAACCGCTTCTCTCTCTCTCACGATCGCTCTCCCTCCTCCCTCTCTTGTGACTAACACCATACTCACGCGCGCACAGATACACGCACCGACATCGTTTTGCACATCTGATGGTCAGATAACGTCGGACAAAAGTGTCCAACCTGCAAGTGTCCAACCCTGTGCAAAGCTGTTTGTGTTTTGTTTGGTAGAATTAGATTTTAGAATAGCTGTTTATTGAATGAAGCATTTGTTAACTTTGTTAATTTTGCTAAGTTTCATAAACACTGTTATATCTTTAAAGAGAAGTTCTTTAGTCATTATTGGTAACATATTGTGAAAAGTGGCTGATTGAAGGAGTCAGAGCTCGAATTCAACCCTTCTTTGTTCACCCTTGACTGATTATCTCTCAGATATGAACATTCTAGGTGAACTCCCATTTATGAGACTACCTTGCTCGGTTATTGGCCCCGGTTTCGGGGTGGTGCTTCGTATCTGTTAGTTCATATTAATAATTCTGTTAATTGTTATAATTAATTATTATTGATAATTGATAATTATAGCAAATAATTAACTGTGTTCTTCGCAGATTCCTACAGTTGGTACCTGAATTACTGATTAAGGTTAACAATATTTTGATGTCATAATTCATAATCGTCTGTGAACGGAGGGGTGGGCTCACAGAGAGACACTGGTTAGTATTGTGTGTAAAAAGACTCTCACACTGATCATCTCCAAACGCTTTCTTGGTTCCCACAAGCTCAACTGACTGCGCCGCGGCTCGCTGTGCGCAAGGGCGCGAAGGCCCGTTCAACGCTGCTTGCAGCTTTAATTAGGGCCTGAGCCCAAAGGGCGAAGACCCTATTGTTTTTCGTGTGTTTGTTTCTTTATTATTATTATTAGGGCCTGAGCCCAAAGGGCGAAGACCCTATTGTTTTTCGTGTGTTTGTTTCTTTCTTTATTATTACGCCACTTTAACTCTAAATTTGACCCCCTAAACATGCTCAAAAACTCACCAAATTTGGCACGCACATCAGGTCTGGTGAAAAATTTGATAAAATGTAAAAATTAAACCCCAAAGTGCCAAAATGTGCTCTCTAGCGCCACCTATGTATCTAAAACGGCCACCACGGCCTGTAGGAATGTCGTAGAGAGATCGAACCAAAACTCAATTATTCGTCTCATCAAGACCTACAAATCATACGCTGACACCCCTGACCTAAATCCAACAGGAAATCTGCAATGTCAATTTCAAAATACCATTTTTTGCCAATTTTGGACCTTGAATAAACGCTATCTCCTCCTAGGGCGTTAATGGTATCGGCTTCAAACTTTAATACATGACTTATCACACTGTGTTGAGCAAAAGTTATTAAAAACTTTGTAATAACTCGAACGGTTTAGATTTAGTAAGCCCTGAAAGTTGGAGTGCGACATTACACCTTACAATGTAAACCAATGGGGAGGCAAATTCTGGGCATGGACTTTGTGCCAAACTGGGGCATCTGGCGTCTAAACTATAAGTCCCACCACTTTCAAACCTGTATCAATGGATTCGCGATGAAAATTCCTACAAAAAAATGATATTTTTATGTAGGATTTGGCCAAAGTTATGGGATTTATGAGGATATTTCACAAGAAGAGTACACTAATATCCTCTCTGCAGCTGTGAGGGAGAGAGAGAGAATGGGAGGGGGGGATGGGTAAAGTAAACATCTACTGCCTGTGACAGAAGCCCTTGGACTGGCCACACTCCACTTACTTAGTGTGTCTACATATCTGACAGCAGTGTTCAATCCCTACTTCTTTTCAAGGAGTACATGTGCTCCTAAATGAAAGAAATTAGGAGCATATATATAACTTTAGGAGCACACTGAAAAATGTGCAAGTAAGAGTTTCTTAAAGAAAACAATTCATTACATACATATTTACAATTTATCACATACATATTTAAACTCTGTGTGTGTGTGTGTGTGTGTGTGTGTATGTAAATCACAATTTGCTGTTTTTAGGGGTGCTTGATAATGGCAAAAATTATAATCACAATCATTTTTGTTCAATATTGAGATCATGATTATTTAACATGATTACTTTTTGCCTGTCATCTTCTCCAATTGCTGTTGTTCATACATGCACATATTTTTTCTAACTTGGCTGAGGAGACTATTACATATGTAATCATATATTGTAGTAATGATTAAGAAAAACTATAGCCGATATGAGGGAAAAACTCAGGAAGGCTGGAGTTCCGGAGCTCCGTATTAAAACTGTAATGGACCTGCCATGAGGGTGGAGCAAACTCCATTTCCAAGGATGCTTTGCGATTTTCACACCTCAGCAGGGAGCAGTCAACATCGGTCCCTCATTGGCGGAGACGCTCCTGCACAGCGGAGCGTCCTGAGGACGCAGCCATGACATCACCACCCCTTTATAAGCGAGCACGCCCAATCTACACGTCTTTCCCATGTCACTGAGCTAGGGGTAACTCCTGTTCCCCTGTGAGTTAGCTTGACTACCCCACGAACATGTTTTCCCCTCATCGGACGAGACGAGACTTTGCCCGTGTTCACCCGAACACATTCCTGGACCCGAGAGAGACCGCTGCTGCAACCAGCGTCCTCAAATTCCCCCGAGAAAGAGGAAATGAAGTTACTTCGGGATAACGTGGACCGGCTCTGCCCTGCGCGTCTTCGCCGAGTCGTCTCTGCTGTTCTCTCCGCCACTCCACTCAGAGCCAGCTGCCTTGTTTTTGCCGACCTGTTTTACCGTGATGGTCACAGAGTTTTTTCCGCAGGTTTCACTTCACTCAGCTGGCCGACAGACCCGCTGATTCTCTCCGCTTTAACCTAAATAGCAATTCGGGACTCGGTGCTCCGTTTGGATCTAAACAGAGAGCCGGGGTTAGCTGAGAGGCTAGCAGAGGCGAACTGGTTGTGCTTCTTTCGGTCATGCTGCAGTTAACGCTCCGCTGCTGCCTGTTTGCTGCCTGTTAGTTGTGTTCACCACGCTAGACTATTTTGTGTTTGTCCCGCTCGGGACTACTGTGTTTGTGCTGCCGTGAGTGAGAAAGTAAACTGATTGTCGATCTTAAACCAGACAACGTGCGTTACAGACTGCCGTCCATACGTGCGCTCTCTGTGGAAAAAGAACCGCTTCTCTCTCTCTCACGATCGCTTTCCCTCCTCCCTCTCTTGTGACTAACACCATACTCACGTGCGCACAGATACACGCACCGACATCGTTTTGCACATCTGATGGTCAGATAACGTCGGACAAAAGTGTCCAACCTGCAAGTGTCCAACCCTGTGCAAAGCTGTTTGTGTTTTGTTTGGTAGAATTAGATTTTAGAATAGCTATTTATTGAATGAAGCATTTGTTAACTTTGTTAATTTTGCTAAGTTTAATAAACACTGTTATATCTTTAAAGAGAAGGTCTTTAGTCATTATTGGTAACATATTGTGAAAAGTGGCTGATTGAAGGAGTCAGAGCTCGAATTCAACCCCTCTTTGTTCACCCTTGAATGATTATCTCTCAGATATTAACATTCTAGGTGAACTCCCATTTATGAGACTACCTTGCTCGGTTATTGGTCCCAGTTTCGGGGTGGTGCTTCGTATCTGTTAGTTCATATTAATAATTCTGTTAATTGTTATAATTAATTATTATTGATAATTGATAATTATAGCAAATAATTAACTGTGTTCTTCGCAGATCCTACAGTTGGTACCTGAATTATTGATTAAGGTTAACAATATTTTGATTTCATAATTCATAATTGTCTGTGAACAGAGGGGTGGGCTCACAGAGAGACACTGGTTAGTATTGTGTGTAAAAAGACTCTCACACTGATCATCTCCAAACGTTTTCTTGGTTCCCACAAGCTCAACTGACTGCGCCGCGGCTTGACGTGCGCAAGGGCGCGAAGGCCCGTCCAACGCTGCTTGCAGCTTTAATTATTATTAGGGCCCGAGCACCGACCGGTGCGAAGCCCTATTGAAACTGAAGGAATTATTAGGGCCCGAGCACCGACCGGTGCGAAGCCCTATTGGAACTGAAGGAATTATTATTATTATTATTATTATTCCTCCGAAACAAACGCATTTTTGAGGGCCTAAACATGCACGAAAACTCATGAAAATTTGCACAGATGTCAGGACTGGCGAAAATTTCCATATTTTATGGGTCTCGAAATAAAGCGGGACAAAATGGCTCGACAGCGCCACCTAGAAAGTCAAGAAAATTGAGCCCCTCGATACAGATTGTCGTAGGAGAACGAAATTCGGTATGCATATGTATCATGACCAGACGCACCAAAAAGTCTCAAGGACACATAGCCTAACTCCAACAGGAAGTCGGCCATTTTGTATCAAAGTTGAAATTTTGCACCGATTTTGTCATTTCCAGCCCGCATACTTTAACGAACTCCTCCTAGAGATTTGACCCCAGGACTTTCAAATTCGGTCCGTATCATCTACAGGCATAGGAGATTAAAAGTTGCTAAAACAATTCTCATTAGTCTTTCCTAGGGGGCGTGGCTGGGCGGCGAATTTCGATCCTTCGCCATGAAAAATGAAACGGCTATAACTCCGGCATACATGATCCTAAGAGAGCCAAACCTTTTGTGCTTCATAAGAGTCCCGCCCTGAACGGGTCCATGTGACAATACAGGATATGAGTCATAGCGCCACCTCCTGGCAACAGGAAGTTACATGTTTTACGCTCTGACGCCCTGTGGGCAGCACGGTGATGGAATCCAGCTGAAATTTACTGAGAATAGCCTCAAGACCTTGGAGATCTTATATTATGAAGTTGGTGACCCTTCGTTGAAAGGTGTTGCCATGGCGACGCAGCGAATTTCGATGTGACGCCATGAAATTTCAATGCCTTATAACTTGACTCCACGTGGTCTGATCTTTTCCAAATTTCATATGCTTGTTAAGAGTCCCAATCTGAACACATGTTCAGTCTCATATTTAGCGAAAGTCATAGCGCCACCTACTGGCAACAGGAAGTATCATGCGTCGTACTTTGTCTAATTACTCCTAGGAAATTTGGCTGATGCACCTGAAATTAAGTCAGCTAATAAACAAGACCTTGGTGATGCTACATTTGGCAGCTCATGACCCAAAACTGAATGCTGTTACCATGGCGACACATCCTTCGCCATGAAATATGATACTGTTTTTCAGGGGGAAGGGATTGCTCTACAGTCATGAAACTTGACACACATGTCTAGAGTGATGTCAGCTAAAATCCTATGTGGTCGCTTTGAATGGGCGTGGCAAAATGGCTCAACAGCGCCCCCTTTAAAATTTCAAAATTGCAGCCCCGCCTTCCAGATTAACGTAGAAAGATGAAATTCACAGGGCACATGTATAATGTCAACACGCACAAAAAAGCCTCTTGAAGCCTTATTGTAAGTCGAACAGGAAGTCGGCCATCTTGAAAAAAATGGTACATTTTCGCCTTTTCTTGGCCATTTCGCATACCTTGTATTTTAAAGAACTCCTCCTACAGAATCCATCGTAAGGACTTAAAAATCAGTGTGTGTCATCTAGACTAGTGTATGATCATGATGGTTTGGCCGTGGCGTGGCGTTGAGTTTTGATGTTTCGCCATGACAGAGGAAATTGATATAACTTGAATGTACACGGTTGGATCTGCCTCAAACTTTACACAACAAGTCACTGACAAAAGCCCTTCGACTGAGCGTCACTTCGACATGCGCTGGGGTGCGAGGGCCCGATCATCGCTGCTTGCAGCTTTAATTATTAGGGCCCGAGCACCGACCGGTGCGAAGCCCTATTGAAACTGAAGGAGTTATTATTATTAGGGCCCGAGCACCGACCGGTGCGAAGCCCTATTGAAACTGAAGGAATTATTATTATTATTATTATTCCTCCGAAACAAACGCATTTTTGAGGGCCTAAACATGCACGAAAACTCATGAAAATTTGCACAGATGTCAGGACTGGCGAAAATTTCGATATTTTATGGGTCTCGAAATAAAGCGGGACAAAATGGCTCGACAGCGCCACCTAGAAAGTCAAGAAAATTGAGCCCCTCGATACAGATTGTCGTAGGAGAACGAAATTCGGTATGCATATGTATCATGACCAGACGCACCAAAAAGTCTCAAGGACACATAGCCTAACTCCAACAGGAAGTCGGCCATTTTGTATCAAAGTTGAAATTTTGCACCGATTTTGTCATTTCCAGCCCGCATACTTTAACGAACTCCTCCTAGAGATTTGACCCCAGGACTTTCAAATTCGGTCCGTATCATCTACAGGCATAGGAGATTAAAAGTTGCTAAAACAATTCTCATTAGTCTTTCCTAGGGGGCGTGGCTGGGCGGCGAATTTCGATCCTTCGCCATGAAAAATGAAACGGCTATAACTCCGGCATACATGATCCTAAGAGAGCCAAACCTTTTGTGCTTCATAAGAGTCCCGCCCTGAACGGGTCCATGTGACAATACAGGATATGAGTCATAGCGCCACCTCCTGGCAACAGGAAGTTACATGTTTTACGCTCTGACGCCCTGTGGGCAGCACGGTGATGGAATCCAGCTGAAATTTACTGAGAATAGCCTCAAGACCTTGGAGATCTTATATTATGAAGTTGGTGACCCTTCGTTGAAAGGTGTTGCCATGGCGACGCGGCGAATTTCGATGTGACGCCATGAAATTTCAATGCCTTATAACTTGACTCCACGTGGTCTGATCTTTTCCAAATTTCATATGCTTGTTAAGAGTCCCAATCTGAACACATGTTCAGTCTCATATTTAGCGAAAGTCATAGCGCCACCTACTGGCAACAGGAAGTATCATGCGTCGTACTTTGTCTAATTACTCCTAGGAAATTTGGCTGATGCACCTGAAATTAAGTCAGCTAATAAACAAGACCTTGGTGATGCTACATTTGGCAGCTCATGACCCAAAACTGAATGCTGTTACCATGGCGACACATCCTTCGCCATGAAATATGATACTGTTTTTCAGGGAGAAGGGATTGCTCTACAGTCATGAAACTTGACACACATGTCTAGAGTGATGTCAGCTAAAATCCTATGTGGTCGCTTTGAATGGGCGTGGCAAAATGGCTCAACAGCGCCCCCTTTAAAATTTCAAAATTGCAGCCCCGCCTTCCAGATTAACGTAGAAAGATGAAATTCACAGGGCACATGTATAATGTCAAGACGCACAAAAAAGCCTCTTGAAGCCTTATTGTAAGTCGAACAGGAAGTCGGCCATCTTGAAAAAAATGGTACATTTTCGCCTTTTCTTGGCCATTTCGCATACCTTGTATTTTAACGAACTCCTCCTACAGAATTCATGGTAACGACTTCAAAATCAGTGTGTGTCATCTACACTAGTGTGTGATCAAAAGTTATCAAAAGATTTAGTTATCATTGAAGCGTGTGGCCGTGGCGTGGCATTGAGTTTTGATGTTTCGCCATGACAGGCGAAATTGCTATAACTTTAGTGTAAATGCTCGAGTCTTCACCAAACTTTACATGTTTGATAAGACTCCCAGCCTGAACACGTCTAAATAGCAATATTCAATCAGTGATGAAAACTGGCTCCATAGCGCCCCCTACGACATTTCAATGCAGCAGCCCCTGCAGCAGGCAGAGTAGGTGATTGAGGATGTGACGTTAATCTCCCCTTGCACTGTCTGAAAACAGCCCAGGTCTGGGGACATCTACATGCCCCTGACAGAAGCCCTTCACCAGCGCCGAGCCCCGACATACGCAAGGACGCGAGGGCCCGATCATCGCTGCTTGCAGCTTTAATTATTATTATTATTATTATTATTATTATTCCTCCGAAACAAACGCATTTTTGAGGGCCTAAACATGCACGAAAACTCATGAAAATTTGCACAGATGTCAGGACTGGCGAAAATTTCGATATTTTATGGGTCTCGAAATAAAGCGGGACAAAATGGCTCGACAGCGCCACCTAGAAAGTCAAGAAAATTGAGCCCCTCGATACAGATTGTCGTAGGAGAACGAAATTCGGTATGCATATGTATCATGACCAGACGCACCAAAAAGTCTCAAGGACACATAGCCTAACTCCAACAGGAAGTCGGCCATTTTGTATCAAAGTTGAAATTTTGCACCGATTTTGTCATTTCCAGCCCGCATACTTTAACGAACTCCTCCTAGAGATTTGACCCCAGGACTTTCAAATTCGGTCCGTATCATCTACAGGCATAGGAGATTAAAAGTTGCTAAAACAATTCTCATTAGTCTTTCCTAGGGGGCGTGGCTGGGCGGCGAATTTCGATCCTTCGCCATGAAAAATGAAACGGCTATAACTCCGGCATACATGATCCTAAGAGAGCTAAACCTTTTGTGCTTCATAAGAGTCCCGCCCTGAACGGGTCCATGTGACAATACAGGATATGAGTCATAGCGCCACCTCCTGGCAACAGGAAGTTACATGTTTTACGCTCTGACGCCCTGTGGGCAGCACGGTGATGGAATCCAGCTGAAATTTACTGAGAATAGCCTCAAGACCTTGGAGATCTTATATTATGAAGTTGGTGACCCTTCGTTGAAAGGTGTTGCCATGGCGACGCGGCGAATTTCGATGTGACGCCATGAAATTTCAATGCCTTATAACTTGACTCCACGTGGTCTGACCTTTTCCAAATTTCATATGCTTGTTAAGAGTCCCAATCTGAACACATGTTCAGTCTCATATTTAGCGAGAGTCATAGCGCCACCTACTGGCAACAGGAAGTATCATGCGTCGTACTTTGTCTAATTACTCCTAGGAAATTTGGCTGATGCACCTGAAATTAAGTCAGCTAATAAACAAGACCTTGGTGATGCTACATTTGGCAGCTCATGACCCAAAACTGAATGCTGTTACCATGGCGACACATCCTTCGCCATGAAATATGATACTGTTTTTCAGGGAGAAGGGATTGCTCTACAGTCATGAAACTTTACACACATGTCTAGAGTGATGTCAGCTAAAATCCTATGTGGTCGCTTTGAATGGGCGTGGCAAATGGCTCAACAGCGCCCCCTTTAAAATTTCAAAATTGCAGCCCCGCCTTCCAGATTAACGTAGAAAGATGAAATTCACAGGGCACATGTATAATGTCAACACGCACAAAAAAGCCTCTTGAAGCCTTATTGTAAGTCGAACAGGAAGTCAGCCATCTTGAAAAACTGGTCAATTTTCGCCTTTTTTTGGCCATTTCGCATACCTTGTATTTTAACGCACTCCTCCTACAGATTTCATCGTAAGGACTTCAAAATCAGTGTGTGTCATCTAGAGTAGTGTATGATCATGATGGTTTGGCCGTGGCGTGGCGTTGAGTTTTGATGTTTCGCCATGACAGAGGAAATTGATATAACTTGAGTGTACATGGTTGGATCTGCCTCAAACTTTACACAACAAGTCACTGACAAAAGCCCTTCGACTGAGCGTCACTTCGACATGCGCTGGGGTGCGAGGGCCCGATCATCGCTGCTTGCAGCTTTAATTATTATTATTATTATTATTATTCCTCCGAAACAAACGCATTTTTGAGGGCCTAAACATGCACGAAAACTCATGAAAATTTGCACAGATGTCAGGACTGGCGAAAATTTCGATATTTTATGGGTCTCGAAATAAAGCGGGACAAAATGGCTTGACAGCGCCACCTAGAAAGTCAAGAAAATTGAGCCCCTCGATACAGATTGTCGTAGGAGAACGAAATTCGGTATGCATATGTATCATGACCAGACGCACCAAAAAGTCTCAAGGACACATAGCCTAACTCCAACAGGAAGTCGGCCATTTTGTATCAAAGTTGAAATTTTGCACCGATTTTGTCATTTCCAGCCCGCATACTTTAACGAACTCCTCCTAGAGATTTGACCCCAGGACTTTCAAATTCGGTCCGTATCATCTACAGGCATAGGAGATTAAAAGTTGCTAAAACAATTCTCATTAGTCTTTCCTAGGGGGCGTGGCTGGGCGGCGAATTTCGATCCTTCGCCATGAAAAATGAAACGGCTATAACTCCGGCATACATGATCCTAAGAGAGCCAAACCTTTTGTGCTTCATAAGAGTCCCGCCCTGAACGGGTCCATGTGACAATACAGGATATGAGTCATAGCGCCACCTCCTGGCAACAGGAATTTACATGTTTTACGCTCTGACGCCCTGTGGGCAGCACGGTGATGGAATCCAGCTGAAATTTACTGAGAATAGCCTCAAGACCTTGGAGATCTTATATTATGAAGTTGGTGACCCTTCGTTGAAAGGTGTTGCCATGGCGACGCGGCGAATTTCGATGTGACGCCATGAAATTTCGATGCCTTATAACTTGACTCCACGTGGTCTGATCTTTTCCAAATTTCATATGCTTGTTAAGAGTCCCAATCTGAACACATGTTCAGTCTCATATTTAGCGAAAGTCATAGCGCCACCTACTGGCAACAGGAAGTATCATGCGTCGTACTTTGTCTAATTACTCCTAGGAAATTTGGCTGATGCACCTGAAATTAAGTCAGCTAATAAACAAGACCTTGGTGATGCTACATTTGGCAGCTCATGACCCAAAACTGAATGCTGTTACCATGGCGACACATCCTTCGCCATGAAATATGATACTGTTTTTCAGGGAGAAGGGATTGCTCTACAGTCATGAAACTTGACACACATGTCTAGAGTGATGTCAGCTAAAATCCTATGTGGTCGCTTTGAATGGGCGTGGCAAAATGGCTCAACAGCGCCCCCTTTAAAATTTCAAAATTGCAGCCCCGCCTTCCAGATTAACGTAGAGAGATGAAATTCACAGGGCACATGTATAATGTCAACACGCACAAAAAAGCCTCTTGAAGCCTTATTGTAAGTTGAACAGGAAGTCGGCCATCTTGAAAAACTGGTCAATTTTCGCCTTTTTTTGGCCATTTCGCATACCTTGTATTTTAACGCACTCCTCCTACAGATTTCATCGTAAGGACTTCAAAATCAGTGTGTGTCATCTAGAGTAGTGTATGATCATGATGGTTTGGCCGTGGCGTGGCGTTGAGTTTTGATGTTTCGCCATGACAGAGGAAATTGATATAACTTGAGTGTACATGGTTGGATCTGCCTCAAACTTTACACAACAAGTCACTGACAAAAGCCCTTGGACTGAGCGTCACTTCGACATGCGCTGGGGTGCGAGGGCCCGATCATCGCTGCTTGCAGCTTTAATTAGGGCCCGAGCACCGACCGGTGCGAAGCCCTATTGAAACTGAAGGAATTATTATTATTAGGGCCCGAGCACCGACCGGTGCGAAGCCCTATTGAAACTGAAGGAATTATTATTATTATTATTATTAGGGCCCGAGCACCGACCGGTGCGAAGCCCTATTGGAACTGAAGGAATTATTATTATTATTATTATTATTCCTCCGAAACAAACGCATTTTTGAGGGCCTAAACATGCACGAAAACTCATGAAAATTTGCACAGATGTCAGGACTGGCGAAAATTTCGATATTTTATGGGTCTCGAAATAAAGCGGGACAAAATGGCTCGACAGCGCCACCTAGAAAGTCAAGAAAATTGAGCCCCTCGATACAGATTGTCGTAGGAGAACGAAATTCGGTATGCATATGTATCATGACCAGACGCACCAAAAAGTCTCAAGGACACATAGCCTAACTCCAACAGGAAGTCGGCCATTTTGTATCAAAGTTGAAATTTTGCACCGATTTTGTCATTTCCAGCCCGCATACTTTAACGAACTCCTCCTAGAGATTTGACCCCAGGACTTTCAAATTCGGTCCGTATCATCTACAGGCATAGGAGATTAAAAGTTGCTAAAACAATTCTCATTAGTCTTTCCTAGGGGGCGTGGCTGGGCGGCGAATTTCGATCCTTCGCCATGAAAAATGAAACGGCTATAACTCCGGCATACATGATCCTAAGAGAGCCAAACCTTTTGTGCTTCATAAGAGTCCCGCCCTGAACGGGTCCATGTGACAATACAGGATATGAGTCATAGCGCCACCTCCTGGCAACAGGAAGTTACATGTTTTACGCTCTGACGCCCTGTGGGCAGCACGGTGATGGAATCCAGCTGAAATTTACTGAGAATAGCCTCAAGACCTTGGAGATCTTATATTATGAAGTTGGTGACCCTTCGTTGAAAGGTGTTGCCATGGCGACGCGGCGAATTTCGATGTGACGCCATGAAATTTCAATGCCTTATAACTTGACTCCACGTGGTCTGATCTTTTCCAAATTTCATATGCTTGTTAAGAGTCTCGGTCTGAACACATGTTCAGTCTCATATTTAGCGAAAGTCATAGCGCCACCTACTGGCAACAGGAAGTATCATGCGTCGTACTTTGTCTAATTACTCCTAGGAAATTTGGCTGATGCACCTGAAATTAAGTCAGCTAATAAACAAGACCTTGGTGATGCTACATTTGGCAGCTCATGACCCAAAACTGAATGCTGTTACCGTGGCGACACATCCTTCGCCATGAAATATGATACTGTTTTTCAGGGAGAAGGGATTGCTCTACAGTCATGAAACTTGACACACATGTCTAGAGTGATGTCAGCTAAAATCCTATGTGGTCGCTTTGAATGGGCGTGGCAAAATGGCTCAACAGCGCCCCCTTTAAAATTTCAAAATTGCAGCCCCGCCTTCCAGATTAACGTAGAAAGATGAAATTCACAGGGCACATGTATAATGTCAACACGCACAAAAAAGCCTCTTGAAGCCTTATTGTAAGTTGAACAGGAAGTCGGCCATCTTGAAAAACTGGTCAATTTTCGCCTTTTTTTGGCCATTTCGCATACCTTGTATTTTAACGCACTCCTCCTACAGATTTCATCGTAAGGACTTCAAAATCAGTGTGTGTCATCTAGAGTAGTGTATGATCATGATGGTTTGGCCGTGGCGTGGCGTTGAGTTTTGATGTTTCGCCATGACAGAGGAAATTGATATAACTTGAGTGTACATGGTTGGATCTGCCTCAAACTTTACACAACAAGTCACTGACAAAAGCCCTTCGACTGAGCGTCACTTCGACATGCGCTGGGGTGCGAGGGCCCGATCATCGCTGCTTGCAGCTTTAATTATTATTATTCCTCCGAAACAAACGCATTTTTGAGGGCCTAAACATGCACGAAAACTCATGAAAATTTGCACAGATGTCAGGACTGGCGAAAATTTCGATATTTTATGGGTCTCGAAATAAAGCGGGACAAAATGGCTCGACAGCGCCACCTAGAAAGTCAAGAAAATTGAGCCCCTCGATACAGATTGTCGTAGGAGAACGAAATTCGGTATGCATATGTATCATGACCAGACGCACCAAAAAGTCTCAAGGACACATAGCCTAACTCCAACAGGAAGTCGGCCATTTTGTATCAAAGTTGAAATTTTGCACCGATTTTGTCATTTCCAGCCCGCATACTTTAACGAACTCCTCCTAGAGATTTGACCCCAGGACTTTCAAATTCGGTCCGTATCATCTACAGGCATAGGAGATTAAAAGTTGCTAAAACAATTCTCATTAGTCTTTCCTAGGGGGCGTGGCTGGGCGGCGAATTTCGATCCTTCGCCATGAAAAATGAAACGGCTATAACTCCGGCATACATGATCCTAAGAGAGCCAAACCTTTTGTGCTTCATAAGAGTCCCGCCCTGAACGGGTCCATGTGACAATACAGGATATGAGTCATAGCGCCACCTCCTGGCAACAGGAAGTTACATGTTTTACGCTCTGACACCCTGTGGGCAGCACGGTGATCGAATCCAGCTGAAATTTACTGAGAATAGCCTCAAGACCTTGGAGATCTTATATTATGAAGTTGGTGACCCTTCGTTGAAAGGTGTTGCCATGGCGACGCGGCGAATTTCGATGTGACGCCATGAAATTTCAATGCCTTATAACTTGACTCCACGTGGTCTGATCTTTTCCAAATTTCATATGCTTGTTAAGAGTCCCAATCTGAACACATGTTCAGTCTCATATTTAGCGAAAGTCATAGCGCCACCTACTGGCAACAGGAAGTATCATGCGTCGTACTTTGTCTAATTACTCCTAGGAAATTTGGCTGATGCACCTGAAATTAAGTCAGCTAATAAACAAGACCTTGGTGATGCTACATTTGGCAGCTGATGACCCAAAACTGAATGCTGTTACCATGGCGACACATCCTTCGCCATGAAATATGATACTGTTTTTCAGGGAGAAGGGATTGCTCTACAGTCATGAAACTTGACACACATGTCTAGAGTGATGTCAGCTAAAATCCTATGTGGTCGCTTTGAATGGGCGTGGCAAAATGGCTCAACAGCGCCCCCTTTAAAATTTCAAAATTGCAGCCCCGCCTTCCAGATTAACGTAGAAAGATGAAATTCACAGGGCACATGTATAATGTCAACACGCACAAAAAAGCCTCTTGAAGCCTTATTGTAAGTCGAACAGGAAGTCGGCCATCTTGAAAAAAATGGTACATTTTCGCCTTTTCTTGGCCATTTCGCATACCTTGTATTTTAAAGAACTCCTCCTACAGAATCCATCGTAAGGACTTAAAAATCAGTGTGTGTCATCTAGACTAGTGTATGATCATGATGGTTTGGCCGTGGCGTGGCGTTGAGTTTTGATGTTTCGCCATGACAGAGGAAATTGATATAACTTGAGTGTACACGGTTGGATCTGCCTCAAACTTTACACAACAAGTCACTGACAAAAGCCCTTGGACTGAGCGTCACTTCGACATGCGCTGGGGTGCGAGGGCCCGATCATCGCTGCTTGCAGCTTTAATTATTATTATTATTATTATTCCTCCGAAACAAACGCATTTTTGAGGGCCTAAACATGCACGAAAACTCATGAAAATTTGCACAGATGTCAGGACTGGCGAAAATTTCGATATTTTATGGGTCTCGAAATAAAGCGGGACAAAATGGCTCGACAGCGCCACCTAGAAAGTCAAGAAAATTGAGCCCCTCGATACAGATTGTCGTAGGAGAACGAAATTCGGTATGCATATGTATCATGACCAGACGCACCAAAAAGTCTCAAGGACACATAGCCTAACTCCAACAGGAAGTCGGCCATTTTGTATCAAAGTTGAAATTTTGCACCGATTTTGTCATTTCCAGCCCGCATACTTTAACGAACTCCTCCTAGAGATTTGACCCCAGGACTTTCAAATTCGGTCCGTATCATCTACAGGCATAGGAGATTAAAAGTTGCTAAAACAATTCTCATTAGTCTTTCCTAGGGGGCGTGGCTGGGCGGCGAATTTCGATCCTTCGCCATGAAAAATGAAACGGCTATAACTCCGGCATACATGATCCTAAGAGAGCCAAACCTTTTGTGCTTCATAAGAGTCCCGCCCTGAACGGGTCCATGTGACAATACAGGATATGAGTCATAGCGCCACCTCCTGGCAACAGGAAGTTACATGTTTTACGCTCTGACGCCCTGTGGGCAGCACGGTGATGGAATCCAGCTGAAATTTACTGAGAATAGCCTCAAGACCTTGGAGATCTTATATTATGAAGTTGGTGACCCTTCGTCGAAAGGTGTTGCCATGGCGACGCGGCGAATTTCGATGTGACGCCATGAAATTTCAATGCCTTATAACTTGACTCCACGTGGTCTGATCTTTTCCAAATTTCATATGCTTGTTAAGAGTCTCGGTCTGAACACATGTTCAGTCTCATATTTAGCGAAAGTCATAGCGCCACCTACTGGCAACAGGAAGTATCATGCGTCGTACTTTGTCTAATTACTCCTAGGAAATTTGGCTGATGCACCTGAAATTAAGTCAGCTAATAAACAAGACCTTGGTGATGCTACATTTGGCAGCTCATGACCCAAAACTGAATGCTGTTACCATGGCGACACATCCTTCGCCATGAAATATGATACTGTTTTTCAGGGAGAAGGGATTGCTCTACAGTCATGAAACTTGACACACATGTCTAGAGTGATGTCAGCTAAAATCCTATGTGGTCGCTTTGAATGGGCGTGGCAAAATGGCTCAACAGCGCCCCCTTTCAAATTTCAAAATTGCAGCCCCGCCTTCCAGATTAACGTAGAAAGATGAAATTCACAGGGCACATGTATAATGTCAACACGCACAAAAAAGCCTCTTGAAGCCTTATTGTAAGTCGAACAGGAAGTCGGCCATCTTGAAAAAAATGGTACATTTTCGCCTTTTCTTGGCCATTTCGCATACCTTGTATTTTAAAGAACTCCTCCTACAGAATCCATCGTAAGGACTTCAAAATCAGTGTGTGTCATCTAGACTAGTGTATGATCATGATGGTTTGGCCGTGGCGTGGCGTTGAGTTTTGATGTTTCGCCATGACAGAGGAAATTGATATAACTTGAGTGTACATGGTTGGATCTGCCTCAAACTTTACACAACAAGTCACTGACAAAAGCCCTTCAACTGAGCGTCACTTCGACATGCGCTGGGGTGCGAGGGCCCGATCATCGCTGCTTGCAGCTTTAATTATTAGGGCCCGAGCACCGACCGGTGCGAAGCCCTATTGAAACTGAAGGAGTTATTATTATTCCTCCGAAACAAACGCATTTTTGAGGGCCTAAACATGCACGAAAACTCATGAAAATTTGCACAGATGTCAGGACTGGTGAAAATTTCGATATTTTATGGGTCTCGAAATAAAGCGGGACAAAATGGCTCGACAGCGCCACCTAGAAAGTCAAGAAAATTGAGCTCCTCGATACAGATTGTCGTAGGAGAACGAAATTCAGTATGCATATGTATCATGACCAGACGCACCAAAAAGTCTCAAGGACACATAGCCTAACTCCAACAGGAAGTCGGCCATTTTGTATCAAAGTTGAAATTTTGCACCGATTTTGTCATTTCCAGCCCGCATACTTTAACGAACTCCTCCTAGAGATTTGACCCCAGGACTTTCAAATTCGGTCCGTATCATCTACAGGCATAGGAGATTAAAAGTTGCTAAAACAATTCTCATTAGTCTTTCCTAGGGGGCGTGGCTGGGCGGCGAATTTCGATCCTTCGCCATGAAAAATGAAACGGCTATAACTCCGGCATACATGATCCTAAGAGAGCCAAACCTTTTGTGCTTCATAAGAGTCCCGCCCTGAACGGGTCCATGTGACAATACAGGATATGAGTCATAGCGCCACCTCCTGGCAACAGGAAGTTACATGTTTTACGCTCTGACGCCCTGTGGGCAGCACGGTGATTGAATCCAGCTGAAATTTACTGAGAATAGCCTCAAGACCTTGGAGATCTTATATTATGAAGTTGGTGACCCTTCGTTGAAAGGTGTTGCCATGGCGACGCGGCGAATTTCGATGTGACGCCATGAAATTTCAATGCCTTATAACTTGACTCCACGTGGTCTGATCTTTTCCAAATTTCATATGCTTGTTAAGAGTCCCAATCTGAACACATGCTCAGTCTCATATTTAGCGAAAGTCATAGCGCCACCTACTGGCAACAGGAAGTATCATGCGTCGTACTTTGTCTAATTACTCCTAGGAAATTTGGCTGATGCACCTGAAATTAAGTCAGCTAATAAACAAGACCTTGGTGATGCTACATTTGGCAGCTCATGACCCAAAACTGAATGCTGTTACCATGGCGACACATCCTTCGCCATGAAATATGATACTGTTTTTCAGGGAGAAGGGATTGCTCTACAGTCATGAAACTTGACACACATGTCTAGAATGATGTCAGCTAAAATCCTATGTGGTCGCTTTGAATGGGCGTGGCAAAATGGCTCAACAGCGCCCCCTTTAAAATTTCAAAATTGAAGCCCCGCCTTCCAGATTAACGTAGAGAGATGAAATTCACAGGGCACATGTATAATGTCAAGACGCACAAAAAAGTCTGTTGACGCCTTATTGTAAGTTGAACAGGAAGTCGGCCATCTTGAAAAACTGGTCAATTTTCGCCTTTTTTTGGCCATTTCGCATACCTTGTATTTTAACGCACTCCTCCTACAGATTTCATCGTAAGGACTTCAAAATCAGTGTGTGTCATCTAGAGTAGTGTATGATCATGATGGTTTGGCCGTGGCGTGGCGTTGAGTTTTGATGTTTCGCCATGACAGAGGAAATTGATATAACTTGAGTGTACATGGTTGGATCTGCCTCAAACTTTACACAAGTCACTGACAAAAGCCCTTGGACTGAGCGTCACTTCGACATGCGCTGGGGTGCGAGGGCCCGATCATCGCTGCTTGCAGCTTTAATTATTAGGGCCTGAGCCCAAAGGGCGAAGACCCTATTGTTTTTCGTGCGTTTGTTTCTTTATTATTATTCTTTATTAATACGCCACTTCAATCCTTAATTTGACCCCCTAAACATGTTCAAAAACTCACCAAATTTGGCACGCACATCAGGTCTGGTGAAAAATTTGATAAAATGTAAAAATTAACCCCCGAAGTGCCAAAATGTGCTCTCTAGCGCCACCTATGTATCTAAAACGGCCGCCACGGCCCGTAGGAATGTCGTAGAGAGATCGAACCAAAACTCAATTATTCGTCTCATCAAGACCTACAAATCATACGCTGACACCCCTGACCTAAATCCAACAGGAAGTCTGCAATCAGCTTTTCAAAATAAGACTTTGCCCCAATTTTGGCCCCCGAACAAACGCTATCTCCTCCGAGGGCGTTAATGGTATCGGCTTCAAACTTGAATACATGACTTATCACACTGTGTTGAGCAAAAGTTATTAAAAACTTTGTAATAACTCGAACGGTTTAGATTTAGTAAGCCCTGAAAGTTGGAGTGCGACATTACACCTTACAATGTAAACCAATGGGGAGGCAATCTCTGGGCATGGACTTTGTGCCAAACTGGGGCATCTGGCATCTAAACTATAAGTCCGACCACTTTCAAACCTGTATCAATGGATTCGCGACGAAAATTCCTACAAAAAAATGTGATTTTTATGTAGGATTTGGCCAAAGTCATGGGATTTATGAGGATATTTCACAAGAAGCGTTCTCTAATATCCTCCTCTCCAACTGCTCCTGGTGATGTCACTCCCTCAGTGCTCTGAAACATTCCGCAATACACACTCATTATAAAATCACAGGAGGAGCAAGAAAAGACTTTAAAACTCACACTCTAATATCTCAAAAACAATAAAAGATAGAAAAAACATGTAAATTCAAGATTTGTAGGTCAAAGTCTCGTGGCTCATTTAAAGTTCAAATGAAGTTTGTATCTAAAATTATGTGGAAGCAGTAAATGTTCAAAAAGGTGTGGGTTCGCTCACACTCTCCATTCAAAAATATGAGTATTTTTCTGTGTCCAGCTGCAGTTACTTATTGTCTCTACACACCTGACAGTACACATGTCAATCAAACTTTCAAAATAAAAGCACACCACACTTGTAAGAAATATCCCTCATTTTTAAAAAGCGTGATCTGATCCCGACGGGCCAGAGTGCAACAGGAAGTATCATGCGTCGTTCTTTGTTGTATTACTCCTAGGAAATTTGGCCGATGCACCTGAAATTCACTCAGCTAAGATGTAAGACCTTGGTGATGCTACATTGGGCAGGTCATGACCCATGACCAAACGCCGTTGCCATGGCGACACATCCTTCGCCATGAAATACGATGCTGTACTTTAGGGACAAGGGATGGGTTTACAATCACAAAACTTGGCACACATGTCTGGAGTGACACCAGTTAAAATCCTCGATACTTCATTTGCATAGACGTGACAATATGGCTCAACAGCGCCCCCTTGAAAATTTCAAAATTGTAGCCCCGCCTTCCAGATTAACCTAGGAAAAAGAAATTCGGGAGGCTTATGTATCATGTGAAGATGCACAAAAAAGCCTCTTGGAGCCGTATTGTAAGTCCTACAGGAAGTCGGCCATCTTGATAAAAGTGGTCATTTTTCGCGTTTATGTATCTCATCATTGTCCGCAATCTCAATTTCAAAATATGATTTTGTGCCAATTTTGGACCTTGAATAAACGCTATCTCCTCCTAGGGCGTTAATGGTATCGGCTTCAAACTTTAATACATGACTTATCACACTGTGTTGAGCAAAAGTTATTAAAAACTTTGTAA
Organism: Thunnus maccoyii; assembly: GCF_910596095.1. NCBI lineage: Eukaryota > Metazoa > Chordata > Actinopteri > Scombriformes > Scombridae > Thunnus > Thunnus maccoyii. Next base: position 86,903 of record NW_024757901.1, on the reverse strand, counting down.
TAACTCGAACGGTTTAGATTTAGTAAGCCCTGAAAGTTGGAGTGCGACATTACACCTTACAATGTAAACCAATGGGGAGGCAATCTCTGGGCACGGACTTTGTGCCAAACTGGGGCATCTGGTGTCTAAACTATAAGTCCGACCACTTTCAAACCTGTATCAATGGATTCGCGACGAAAATTCCTACAAAAAAATGTGATTTTTATGTAGAATTTGGCCAAAGTTATGGGATTTATGAGGATATTTCACAAGTAGAGTACACTAATATCCTTCTCTGCAGTTGAGAGGGAGAGAGAGAGAAGGGGGGGGGGGATGGGTGGAGCAGCAGGTTCGTTATGTAGTTTATTAGACAGACAGGAATAATGTGTAGGATTTAATCATTGGTTCACAGCCTGAAGCGGAGGGTGGCAGTAATGCACCTAATATTCTGGTTGTCAATCATTGTTATAAACCAGAAATAGGAGGGTAAAATATTTTCCCGCACAGAGTGGTACATCCTGTCAGCCGAGGGATTTCCTATCTGTGCAGCTGAACACAGCAGTTCTCTACGTACTGTTTTACCGTGATGGTTACGGTGTTTTTTCCGTAGGTTTCACTTACTCAGCTGGCCGACAGACCCGCTGGTTCTCTCCACCTTAACCTAAATAACATATCGGGGCTCGGTGCTCCAGTTGGATCTAAACAGAGAGCCAGGGTTAGCTAAGAGGCTAGCAGAGGCTAACTGGTTGTGCTTCTTTCCGGTCATGCTGCAGTTAACGCTCCGCTGCTGCCTGTTCTCCGCTTTAACCTAAATAACAAATCGGGACTCGGTGCTCCGTTTGGATCTAAACGGGGAGCCAGGGTTAGCTGAGAGGCTAGCAGAGGCTAACTGGTTGTGCTTCTTTCGGTCATGCTGCAGTTAACGCTCCGCTGCTGCCTGTTTGCTGCCTGTTAGTTGTGTTCACCACGCTTGACTATTTTGTGTTTGTCTCGCTCGGGACTACTGTGTTTGTGCTGCCTTGAGTGAGAAAGTAAACTGATTTGTCGATCTGAAACCAGACAATGTGCGTTACAGACTGCTGTCCATACGTGCGCTCTCTGTGGAAAAAGAACCGCTTCTCTCTCTCTCTCACGATCGCTTTCCCTCCTCCCTCTCTTGTGACTAACACCACACTCACGCGCGCACAGATACACGCACCGACATCGTTTTGCACATCTGATGGTCAGATAACGTCGGACAAAAGTGTCCAACCTGCAAGTGTCCAACCCTGTGCAAAGCTGTTTGTGTTTTGTTTGGTAGAATTAGATTTTAGAATAGCTATTTATTGAATGAAGCATTTGTTAACTTTGTTAATTTTGCTAAGTTTCATAAACACTGTTATATCTTTAAAGAGAAGTTCTTTTGTCATTATTGGTAACATATTGTGAAAAGTGGCTGATTGAAGGAGTCAGAGCTCGAATTCAACCGTTCTTTGTTTACCCTTGAATGTTGATATCTCTCAGATATTAACATTCTAGGTGAACTCCCATTTATGAGATTACCTTGTTCGGTTATTAGTCCCGGTTTCCGGGTGGTGCTCCGTATTTGTTAGTTCATATTAATAATTCTGTTAATTGTTATAATTATTTATTATTGATAATTGATAATTATAGCAACTGTGTTCCTTGCAGATCCTACAGTTGGTGCCTGAATTATTGATTAAGGTGAACAATATTTTGATTTCATAATCTATAATTACCCATAATTGTTTGTGAACAGAGGGGTGGGCTCACAGAGAGACACTGGTTAGTATTGTGTGTCTAAAGACTCTCACACTGATCATCTCCAAACGTTTTCTTGGTTCCCAGAAGCTTAGGTGACTGCGCCACGGCCTGCTGTGCGCAAGGGTGCGAAGGCCCGTTCAACGCTGCTTGCAGCTTTAATTAGGGCCTGAGCCCAAAGGGCGAAGACCCTATTGTTTTTCGTGCGTTTGTTTGTTTATTATTATTAGGGCCTGAGCCCAAAGGGCGAAGACCCTCTTGTTTTTCGTCCGTTTGTTTCTTTATTATTATTATTATTATTATTATTCTTTCTTTCTTGTTACGCCACTTTAACTCTAAATTTGACCCCCTAAACATGCTCAAAAACTCACCAAATTTGGCACGCACATCAGGAATGGTGAAAAATTTGATAAAATGTAAAAATTAAACCCCAAAGTGCCAAAATGTGCTCTCTAGCGCCACCTACGTATCTAAAACGGCCACCACGGCCCGTAGGAATGTCGTAGAGAGATCGAACCAAAACCCAATTATTCGTCTCATCAAGACCTACAAATCATACGCTGACACCCCTGACCTAAATCCAACAGGAAATCCGCAATGTCCATTTCAAAGTACCATTTTTTGCCAATTTTGGACCTTGAATAAACGCTATCTCCTCCTAGGGCGTTAATGGTATCGGCTTCAAACTTTAATACATGACTTATCACACTGTGTTGAGCAAAAGTTATTAAAAACTTTGTAATAACTCGAACGGTTTAGATTTAGTAAGCCCTGAAAGTTGGAGTGCGACATTACACCTTACAATGTAAACCAATGGGGAGGCAAATTCTGGGCATGGACTTTGTGCCAAACTGGGGCATCTGGCGTCTAAACTATAAGTCCCACCACTTTCAAACCTGTATCAATGGATTCGCGACGAAAATTCCTACAAAAAAATGATATTTTTATGTAGGATTTGGTCAAAGTTATGGGATTTATGAGGATTTTTCACAAGAAGATCAGTTTAAAATCTGTCCTTCCAACTGTGAGGGAGAGAGAGAGAATGGGAGGGGGGGGATGGGTAAAGTAAACATCTACTCCATTTCCAAGGATGCTTTGCGATTTTCACACCTCAGCAGGGAGCAGTCAACATCGGTCCCTCATTGGCGGAGACGCTCCTGCACAGCCATGACATCACCACCCCTTTATAAGCGAGCACGCCCGAAATACACGTCTTTCCCATGTCACTGAGCTCGGGGTAACTCCTGTTCCCCTGTGAGTTAGCTTGACTACCCCACGAACATGTTTTCCCCTCATCGAAGACTCCCCTCGTCGGACGAGACGAGACTTTTCCCGTGTTCACCCGAACACATTCCTGGAGCCGAGAGAGACCGCTGCTGCAACCAGCGTCCTCAAATTCCCCCGAGAAAGAGGAAATGAAGTTACTTACATTCCTTTTTTCCGCAGGTTTCACTTCACTCAGCTGGCCGACAGACCCGCTGATTCTCTCCGCTTTAACCTAAATAGCAATTCGGGACTCGGTGCTCCGTTTGGATCTAAACAGAGACCCGGGGTTAGCTGAGAGGCTAGCAGAGGCTAACTGGTTGTGCTTCTTTCGGTCATGCTGCAATTAACGCTCCGCTGCTGCCTGTTCTCCGCTTTAACCTAAATAACAAATCGGGACTCGGTGCTCCGTTTGGATCTAAACAGAGAGCCGGGGTTAGCTGAGTGGCTAGCAGAGGCTAACTGGTTGTGCTTCTTTCGGTCATGCTGCAGTTAACGCTCCGCTGCTGCCTGTTTGCTGCCTGTTCTCCGCTTTAACCTAAATAACAAATCGGGACTCGGTGCTCCGTTTGGATCTAAACAGAGAGCCGGGGTTAGCTGAGAGGCTAGCAGAGGCTAACTGGTTGTGCTTCTTTCGGTCATGCTGCAATTAACGCTCCGCTGCTGCCTGTTCTCGGCTTTAACCTAAATAACAAATCGGGACTCGGTGCTCCGTTTGGATCTAAACAGAGAGCCGGGGTTAGCTGAGAGGCTAGCAGAGGCTAACTGGTTGTGCTTCTTTCGGTCATGCTGCAGTTAACGCTCCGCTGCTGCCTGTTTGCTGCCTGTTAGTTGTGTTCACCACGCTAGACTATTTTGTGTTTGTCCCGCTCGGGACTACTGTGTTTGTGCTGCCGTGAGTGAGAAAGTAAACTGATTTGTCGATCTGAAACCAGACAACGTGCGTTACAGACTGCTGTCCGTACTTGCGCTCTCTGTGGAAAAAGAACCGCTTCTCTCTCTCTCACGATCGTTTTCCCTACTCCCTCTTGTGACTAACACTACACTCACGCGCGCACAGATACACGCACCGACATCGTTTTGCACATCTGATGGTCAGATAACGTCGGACAAAAGTGTCCAACCTGCAAGTGTCCAACCCTGTGCAAAGCTGTTTGTGTTTTGTTTGGTAGAATTAGATTTTAGAATAGCTATTTATTGAATGAAGCATTTGTTAACTTTGTTAATTTTGCTGAGTTTAATTAACACTGTTATATCTTTAAAGAGAAGTTCTTTAGTCATTATTGGTAACATATTGTGAAAAGTGGCTGATTGAAGGAGTCAGAGCTCGAATTCAACCCTTCTTTGTTCACCCTTGAATGATTATCTCTCAGATATTAACATTCTAGGTGAACTCCCATTTATGAGATTACCTTGTTCGGTTATTGGTCCCGGTTTCGGGATGGTGCTTCGTATTTGTTAGTTCATATTAATAATTCTGTTATTTGTTATAATTATTTATTATTGATAATTGATAATTATAGCAAATAATCAACTGTGTTCCTTGCAGATCCTACAGTTGGTGCCTGAATTATTGATTAAGGTTAACAATATTTTGATTTCATAATCCATAATTGTCTGTGAGCAGAGGGGTGGGCTCACAGAGAGACACTGGTTAGTATTATGTGTCAAAAGACTCTCACACTGATCATCTCCAAACGTTTTCTTGGTTCCCAGAAGCTTAGCTGACTGCGCTGCCGCCCGCTGTGCGCAAGGGCGCGAAGGCCCGTCCAACGCTGCTTGCAGCTTTAATTCTTTCTTGTTACGCCACTTTAACTCTAAATTTGACCCCCTAAACATGCTCAAAAACTCACCAAATTTGGCACGCACATCAGGAATGGTGAAAAATTTGATAAAATGTAAAAATTAAACCCCAAAGTGCCAAAATGTGCTCTCTAGCGCCACCTACGTATCTAAAACGGCCACCACGGCCCGTAGGAATGTCGTAGAGAGATCGAACCAAAACTCAATTATTCGTCTCATCAAGACCTACAAATCATACGCTGACACCCCTGACCTAAATCCAACAGGAAATCAGCAATGTCCATTTGAAAGTATGATTTTTTGCCAATTTTGGACCTTGAATAAACGCTATCTCCTCCTAGGGCGTTAATGGTATCGGCTTCAAACTTGAATACATGACTTATCACACTGTGTTGAGCAAAAGTTATTAAAAACTTTGTAATAACTCGAACGGTTTAGATTTAGTAAGCCCTGAAAGTTGGAGTGCGACATTACACCTTACAATGTAAACCAATGGGGAGGCAAATTCTGGGCATGGACTTTGTGCCAAACTGGGGCATCTGGCGTCTAAACTATAAGTCCCACCAGTTTCAAACCTGTATCAATGGATTCGCAACGAAAATTCCTACAAAAAAATGATATTTTTATGTAGGATTTGGCCAACGTTATGGGATTTATGAGCATATTTCACAAGTAGAGTACACTAAAATCTTCTCTGCAGCTGTGAGGGAGAGAGAGAGAATGGGAGGGGGGGGATGGGTAAAGTAAACATCTACTGCCTGTGACAGAAGCCCTTGGACTGCAGCAGTGACAGCAGTGTTCAATCCTTACTTTTTTTCAAGGAGTACATGTGCTCCTAAATGAAAGAAATTAGGAGCATATATATAACTTTAGGAGCACACTGAAAAATGTGCAAGTAAGAGTTTCTTAAAGAAAACAATTCATTATAACATATTTACAATTGATCACATACATATTTAAACTCTGTGTGTGTGTGTGTGTGTGTGTGTGTGTGCGTGCGTGTGTATGTAAATCACAATTTGCTGTTTTTAGGGGTCCTTGATTATGGCAAAAAATATAATCACGATCATTTTTTTTCAATATTGAGATCATGATTATTTAACATGATTACTTATTGACTGTCATCTTCTCCAATTGCTGTTGTTCATACATGCACATATTTTTTCTGACTTGGCTGAGGGGACTATTACATATGTGATCGTATATTGTACTAATGATCAAGAAAGACTATAGCTGATATGAGGGAAAAACTCAGGAAGAGGGTGGCAGTAATGCACCCAATATGCTGGTTGCCAACCGTTGTTGCCAACCAAAAAGGCGTGGGTAAAATATTTTTCCTCACCGAGTGGTACATCCTGTCAGCCGAGGGATTTCCTATCTGTGCAGCTGAACAAGGTAGTTCTCTACGGACTGTTTTACCGTGATGGTCACGGTGTTTTTTCCGCAGGTTTCACTTCACTCAGCTGGCCGACAGACCCGCTGATTCTGTCCGCTTTAACCTAAATAACTAATCGGGAGTCGGTGCTCCGTTTGGATCTAAACAGAGAGCCAGGGTTAGCTGAGAGGCTAGCAGAGGCGAACTGGTTGTGCTTCTTTCGGTCATGCTGCAGTTAACGCTCCGCTGCTGCCTGTTTGCTGCCTGTTCTCCGCTTTAACCTAAATAACAAATCGGGACTCGGTGCTCCGTTTGGATCTAAACAGATAGCCGGGGTTAGCTGAGAGGCTAGCAGAGGCTAACTGGTTGTGCTTCTTTCGGTCATGCTGCAGTTAACGCTCCGCTGCTGCCTGCTGACATCGTTTTGCACATCTGATGGTCAGATAACGTCGGACAAAAGTGTCCAACTTGCAAGTGTCCAACCCTGTGCAAAGCTGTTTGTGTTTTGTTTGGTAGAATTAGATTTTTGAATAGCTATTTATTGAATGAAGCATTTGTTAACTTTGTTAATTTTGCTAAGTTTAATAAACACTGTTATATCTTCAAAGAGAAGTTCTTTAGTCATTATTGGTAACATATTGTGAAAAGTGGCTGATTGAAGGAGTCAGAGCTCGAATTCAACCCTTCTTTGTTCACCCTTGAATGATTATCTCTCAGATATTAACATTCTAGGTGAACTCCCATTTATGAGACTATTTTGCTCGGTTATTGGTCCCGGTTTCGGGGTGGTGCTTCGTATCTGTTAGTTCATATTAATAATTCTGTTAATTGTTATAATTAATTATTATTGATCATTGATAATTATAGCAAATAATTAACTGTGTTTTTCGCAGATCCTACAGTTGGTACCTGAATTATTGATTAAGGTTAACAATATTTTGATTTCATAATTCATAATTGTCTGTGAACAGAGGGGTGGGCTCACAGAGAGACACTGGTTAGTATTGTGTGTAAAAAGACTCTCACACTGATCATCTCCAAACGTTTTCTTGGTTCCCACAAGCTCAACTGACTGCGCCGCGGCCCGCTGTGCGCAAGGGCGCGAAGGCCCGTCCAACGCTGCTTGCAGCTTTAATTAGGGCCTGAGCCCAAAGGGCGAAGACCCTATTGTTTTTCGTGCGTTTGTTTCTTTATTATTAGGGCCTGAGCCCAAAGGGCGAAGACCCTATTGTTTTTTGTGCGTTTGTTTGTTTATTATTATTCTTTCTTGTTACGCCACTTTAACTCTAAATTTGACCCCCTAAACATGCTCAAAAACTCACCAAATTTGGCACGCACATCAGGAATGGTGAAAAATTTGATAAAATGTAAAAATTAAACCCCAAAGTGCCAAAATGTGCTCTCTAGCGCCACCTACGTATCTAAAACGGCCACCATGGCCCGTAGGAATGTCGTAGAGAGATCGAACCAAAACTCAATTATTCGTCTCATCAAGACCTACAAATCATACGCTGACACCCCTGACCTAAATCCAACAGGAAATCAGCAATGTCCATTTGAAAGTATGATTTTTTGCCAATTTTGGACCTTGAATAAACGCTATCTCCTCCTAGGGCGTTAATGGTATCGGCTTCAAACTTGAATACATGACTTATCACACTGTGTTGAGCAAAAGTTATTAAAAACTTTGTAATAACTCGAACGGTTTAGATTTAGTAAGCCCTGAAAGTTGGAGTGCGACATTACACCTTACAATGTAAACCAATGGGGAGGCAAATTCTGGGCATGGACTTTGTGCCAAACTGGGGCATCTGGCGTCTAAACTATAAGTCCCACCAGTTTCAAACCTGTATCAATGGATTCGCAACGAAAATTCCTACAAAAAAATGATATTTTTATGTAGGATTTGGCCAACGTTATGGGATTTATGAGCATATTTCACAAGTAGAGTACACTAAAATCTTCTCTGCAGCTGTGAGGGAGAGAGAGAGAATGGGAGGGGGGGGGTGGGTAAAGTAAACATCTACTGCCTGTGACAGAAGCCCTTGGACTGCAGCAGTGACAGCAGTGTTCAATCCTTACTTTTTTTCAAGGAGTACATGTGCTCCTAAATGAAAGAAATTAGGAGCATATATATAACTTTAGGAGCACACTGAAAAATGTGCAAGTAAGAGTTTCTTAAAGAAAACAATTCATTATAACATATTTACAATTGATCACATACATATTTAAACTCTGTGTGTGTGTGTGTGTGTGTGTGTGTGCGTGCGTGCGTGTGTATGTAAATCACAATTTGCTGTTTTTAGGGGTCCTTGATTATGGCAAAAAATATAATCACGATCATTTTTTTTCAATATTGAGATCATGATTATTTAACATGATTACTTATTGACTGTCATCTTCTCCAATTGCTGTTGTTCATACATGCACATATTTTTTCTGACTTGGCTGAGGGGACTATTACATATGTGATCGTATATTGTACTAATGATCAAGAAAGACTATAGCTGATATGAGGGAAAAACTCAGGAAGAGGGTGGCAGTAATGCACCCAATATGCTGGTTGCCAACCGTTGTTGCCAACCAAAAAGGCGTGGGTAAAATATTTTTCCTCACCGAGTGGTACATCCTGTCAGCCGAGGGATTTCCTATCTGTGCAGCTGAACAAGGTAGTTCTCTATGGACTGTTTTACCGTGATGGTCACGGTGTTTTTTCCGCAGGTTTCACTTCACTCAGCTGGCCGACAGACCCGCTGATTCTGTCCGCTTTAACCTAAATAACTAATCGGGAGTCGGTGCTCCGTTTGGATCTAAACAGAGAGCCAGGGTTAGCTGAGAGGCTAGCAGAGGCGAACTGGTTGTGCTTCTTTCGGTCATGCTGCAGTTAACGCTCCGCTGCTGCCTGTTTGCTGCCTGTTCTCCGCTTTAACCTAAATAACAAATCGGGACTCGGTGCTCCGTTTGGATCTAAACAGATAGCCGGGGTTAGCTGAGAGGCTAGCAGAGGCTAACTGGTTGTGCTTCTTTCGGTCATGCTGCAGTTAACGCTCCGCTGCTGCCTGCTGACATCGTTTTGCACATCTGATGGTCAGATAACGTCGGACAAAAGTGTCCAACTTGCAAGTGTCCAACCCTGTGCAAAGCTGTTTGTGTTTTGTTTGGTAGAATTAGATTTTTGAATAGCTATTTATTGAATGAAGCATTTGTTAACTTTGTTAATTTTGCTAAGTTTAATAAACACTGTTATATCTTCAAAGAGAAGTTCTTTAGTCATTATTGGTAACATATTGTGAAAAGTGGCTGATTGAAGGAGTCAGAGCTCGAATTCAACCCTTCTTTGTTCACCCTTGAATGATTATCTCTCAGATATTAACATTCTAGGTGAACTCCCATTTATGAGACTATTTTGCTCGGTTATTGGTCCCGGTTTCGGGGTGGTGCTTCGTATCTGTTAGTTCATATTAATAATTCTGTTAATTGTTATAATTAATTATTATTGATCATTGATAATTATAGCAAATAATTAACTGTGTTTTTCGCAGATCCTACAGTTGGTACCTGAATTATTGATTAAGGTTAACAATATTTTGATTTCATAATTCATAATTGTCTGTGAACAGAGGGGTGGGCTCACAGAGAGACACTGGTTAGTATTGTGTGTAAAAAGACTCTCACACTGATCATCTCCAAACGTTTTCTTGGTTCCCACAAGCTCAACTGACTGCGCCGCGGCCCGCTGTGCGCAAGGGCGCGAAGGCCCGTCCAACGCTGCTTGCAGCTTTAATTAGGGCCTGAGCCCAAAGGGCGAAGACCCTATTGTTTTTCGTGCATTTGTTTCTTTATTAGGGCCTGAGCCCAAAGGGCGAAGACCCTATTGTTTTTCGTGTGTTTGTTTCTTTCTTATTATTATTCTTTATTAATCCGCCACTTTAACTCTAAATTTGACCCCCTAAACATGCTCAAAAACTCACCAAATTTGGCACGCACATCAGGTCTGGTGAAAAATTTGATAAAATGTAAAAATTAACCCCCGAAGTTCCAAAATGTGCTCTCTAGCGCCACCTATGTATCTAAAACGGCCGCCACGGCCCGTAGGAATGTCGTAGAGAGATCGAACCAAAACTCAATTATTCGTCTCATCAAGACCTACAAATCATACGCTGACACCCCTGACCTAAATCCAACAGGAAGTCTGCAATCAGCTTTTCAAAATAAGACTTTGCCCCAATTTTGGCCCCCGAACAAACGCTATCTCCTCCTAGGGCGTTAATGGTATCGGCTTCAAACTTAAATACATGACTTATCACACTGTGTTGAGCAAAAGTTATTAAAAACTTTGTAATAACTCGAACGGTTTAGATTTAGTAAGCCCTGAAAGTTGGAGTGCGACATTACACCTTACAATGTAAACCAATGGGGAGGCAATCTCTGGGCATGGACTTTGTGCCAAACTGGGGCATCTGGCGTCTAAACTATAAGTCCGACCACTTTCAAACCTGTATCAATGGATTCGCGACGAAAATTCCTACAAAAAAATGTGATTTTTATGTAGGATTTGGCCAAAGTCATGGGATTTATGAGGATATTTCACAAGAAGCGTTCTCTAATATCCTCCTCTCCAACTGCTCCTGGTGATGTCACTCCCTCAGTGCTCTGAAACATTCCGCAATACACACTCATTACAAAATCACAGGAGGAGCAAGAAAAGACTTTAAAACTCACACTCTAATATCTCAAAAACAATAAAAGATAGAAAACACATGTAAATTCAAGATTTGTAGGTCAAAGTCTCGTGGCTCATTTAAAGTTCAAATGAAGTTTGTATCTAAAATTATGTGGAAGCAGTAAATGTTCAAAAAGGTGTGGGTTCGCTCACACTCTCCATTCAAATATATGAGTATTTTTCTGTGTCCAGCTGCAGTTACTTATTGTCTCTACACACCTGACAGTACACATGTCAATCAAACTTTCAAAATAAAAGCACACCACACTTGTAAGAAATATCCCTCATATATATAATTGTCTGTGAACAGAGGGGTGGGCTCAAAGAGAGACACTGGTTAGTATTGTGTGTCAAAAGACTCTCACACTGATCATCTCCAAACGTTTTCTTGGTTCCCAGAAGCTTAGCTGACTGCACCGCGGCCCGATGTGCGCAAGGGCGCGAAGGCCCGTTCGACGCTGCTTGCAGCTTTAATTATTATTATTCTTTCTTTCTTGTTACGCGACTTTAACTCTAAATTTGACCCCCTAAACATGCTCAAAAACTCACCAAATTTGGCACGCACATCAGGAATGGTGAAAAATTTGATAAAATGAAAAAATTAAACCCCAAAGTGCCAAAATGTGCTCTCTAGCGCCACCTATGTATCTAAAACGGCCACCACGGCCCGTAGGAATGTCGTAGAGAGATCGAACCAAAACCCAATTATTCGTCTCATCAAGACCTACAAATCATACGCTGACACCCCTGACCTAAATCCAACAGGAAATCTGCAATGTCCATTTCAAAGTATGATTTTTTGCCAATTTTGGACCTTGAATAAACGCTATCTCCTCCTAGGGCGTTAATGGTATCGGCTTCAAACTTTAATACATGACTTATCACACTGTGTTGAGCAAAAGTTATTAAAAACTTTGTAATAACTCGAACGGTTTAGATTTAGTAAGCCCTGAAAGTTGGAGTGCGACATTACACCTTACAATGTAAACCAATGGGGAGGCAAATTCTGGGCATGGACTTTGTGCCAAACTGGGGCATCTGGCGTCTAAACTATAAGTCCCACCACTTTCAAACCTGTATCAATGGATTCGCGACGAAAATTCCTACAAAAAAATGATATTTTTATGTAGGATTTGGCCAAAGTTATGGGATTTATGAGGATTTTTCACAAGAAGATCACTTTGAAATCTTTCCTTCCAACTGTGAGGGAGAGAGAGAGAATGGGAGGGGGGGGATGGGTAAAGTAAACATCTACTGCCTGTGACAGAAGCCCTTGGACTGCACCACACTCCACTTACTTAGTGCTTTCACACATGTGACAGCAGTGTTCAATCCTTACTTCTTTTCAAGGAGCGCATGTGCTCCTAAATGAAAGAAATTAGGAGCATACATATAACTTTAGGAGCACACTGAAAAATGTTCAAGTAAGAGTTTCTTACAGAAAACAATTCATTTCATACATATTTACAATTTATCACATACATATTTAAACTCTGTGTGTGTGTGTCTGTGTGTGTGTGTGTGTGTGTGTGTGTGTGTGTGTGTAAATCACAATTAGCTGTTTTTAGGGGTGCTTGTTTATGGCAAAAATTATAATCACAATCATTTTTGTTCAATATTGAGATCATGATTATTTAACATGATTACTTTTTGCCTGTCATCTTCTGCAATTGCTGTTGTTCATACATGCACATATTTTTTCTAACTTGGCTGAGGAGACTATTACACATCTAATCATATATTGTAGTAATGATTAAGAAAAAGTATAGCCTATATGAGGGAAAAACTCAGGAAGGCTGGAGCTCCGGAGCTCCGTATTAAAACTGTAATGGACCTGCCATGAGGGTGGAGCAAACTCCATTTCCAAGAATGCTTTGCGATTTTCACACCTCAGCAGGGAGCAGTCAATATCGGTCCCTCATTGGCGGAGACGCTCCTGCACAGCGGAGCGTCCTGAGGACGCAGCCATGACATCACCACCCCTTTATAAGCGAGCACGCCCGAAATATACGTCTTTCCCATGTCACTGAGCTAGGGTTAACTCCTGTTCCCCTGTGAGTTAGCTTGACTACCCCACGAACATGTTTTCCCCTCATCGAAGACTCCCCTCGTCGGACGAGACGAGACTTTGCCCGTGTTCACCCGAACACATTCCTGGACCCGAGAGAGACCGCTGCTGCAACCAGCGTCCTCAAATTCCCCCGGAGAAAGAGGAAATGAAGTTACTTCGGGATAACGTGGACCGGCTCTGCCCTGCGCGTCTTCGCCGAGTCATCTCTGCTGTTCTCTCCGCCACTCCACTCAGAACCAGCTGCCGTGTTTCCGCCGACGTGCGAGAACGGCACCGTCTGCCTCCGAGCCAAGAACAAAGATGGACATTAAGACGGACTACACACACACACAACCTGCGCACTTTCTGAAGCGACCAAGTAAGAGGCATAAGTCTGGGCATAGGCAGTGTTAGTTGTGTGTTCTTTTCAGCATCAGTTGCTGTTGTTTAGCATTTAGCCTTTTTAGCTTTATTGCTATTGTTCTTGTTGTGTGAGTTGACGGACCGCCGAGTCCATTTTTCTCTGCTTTACTCTGAGTAGTATTTTAAGTTTGCTGCCTGTTAGTTATGTTCACTACGCTAGACTATTTTGTGTTTGTCCCGCTCGGGACTACTGCTGTCTTTCTGCCGCCGTGAGTGAGAAAGTAACTGCTTTGTCGATCTGAAACCAGACAACGTACGTTACAGACTGCCGTCCGTACGTGCGCTCTCTGTGGACAAAAGAGCCGCTTCTCTCCCTCTCACGATCGCTTTCCCTCCTTCCTCTCTTGCTACTAACACACACACACACACACACACATACATATATACATACATACATACATACACGCATTCCCCTGCAAGTGTCCAACCCTGTGCAAAGCTGTTTGTGTTTTGTTTGGTAGAATTAGATTTTAGAATAGCTATTTATTGAATGAAGCATTTGTTAACTTTGTTAATTTTGCTAAGTTTCATAAACACTGTTATATCTTTAAAGAGAAGTTCTTTTGTCATTATTGGTAACATATTGTGAAAAGTGGCTGATTGAAGGAGTCAGAGCTCGAATTTAACCCTTCTTTGTTCACCCTTGAATGTTGATATCTCTCAGATATTAACATTCTAGGTGAACTCCCATTTATGAGATTACCCTGTTCGGTTATTAGTCCTGGTTTCGGGATGGTGCTTCGTATTTGTTAGTTCATATTAATAAATCTGTTAATTGTTATAATTATTTATTATTGATAATTGATAATTATAGCAAATAATCAACTGTGTTCCTTGCAGATCCTACAGTTGGTGCCTGAATTATTGATTAAGGTTAACAATATTTTGATTTCATAATCTATAATTACCTGTGATAAACAGAGGGGTGCGCTCACAGAGAGAAAGTGGTTAGTATTGTGTGTCAAAAGACTCTCACACTGATCATCTCCAAACGTTTTCTTGGTTCCCAGAAGCTCAGCTGACTGCGCCGCGGCCGATGTGCGCATGGGCGCGAAGGCCCGTTCAACGCTGCTTGCAGCTTTAATTATTATTATTCTTTCTTTCTTGTTACGCCACTTTAACTCTAAATTTGACCCCCTAAACATGCTCAAAAACTCACCAAATTTGGCACGCACATCAGGAATGGTGAAAAATTTGATAAAATGTCAAAATTAAACCCCAAAGTGCCAAAATGTGCTCTCTAGCGCCACCTATGTATCTAAAACGGCCGCCACGGCCCGTAGGAATGTCGTAGAGAGATCGAACCAAAACCCAATTATTCGTCTCATCAAGACCTACAAATCATAATCTGACACCCCTGACCTAAATCCAACAGGAAATCCGCAATGTCCATTTCAAAGTACGATTTTTTGCCAATTTTGGACCTTGAATAAACGCTATCTCCTCCTAGGGCGTTAATGGTATCGGCTTCAAACTTGAATACATGACTTATCACACTGTGTTGAGCAAAAGTTATTAAAAACTTTGTAATAACTCGAACGGTTTAGATTTAGTAAGCCCTGAAAGTTGGAGTGCGACATTACACCTTACAATGTAAACCAATGGGGAGGCAAATTCTGGGAATGGACTTTGTGCCAAACTGGGGCATCTGGTGTCTAAACTATAAGTCCCACCACTTTCAAACCTGTATCAATGGATTCGCGACGAAAATTCCTACAAAAAAATGATATTTTTATGTAGGATTTGGCCAAAGTTATGGGATTTATGAGGATTTTTCACAAGAAGATCACTTTGAAATCTTTCCTTCCAACTGTGAGGGAGAGAGAGAGAATGGGAGGGGGGGGATGGGTAAAGTAAACATCTACTGCCTGTGACAGAAGCCCTTGGACTGCACCACACTCCACTTACTTAGTGCTTTCACACATGTGACAGCAGTGTTCAATCCTTACTTCTTTTCAAGGAGCGCATGTGCTCCTAAATGAAAGAAATTAGGAGCATACATATAACTTTAGGAGCACACTGAAAAATGTTCAAGTAAGAGTTTCTTACAGAAAACAATTCATTTCATACATATTTACAATTTATCACATACATATTTAAACTCTGTGTGTGTGTGTGTGTGTGTGTGTGTGTATGTAAATCACAATTAGCTGTTTTTAGGGGTGCTTGTTTATGGCAAAAATTATAATCACAATCATTTTTGTTCAATATTGAGATCATGATTATTTAACATGATTACTTTTTGCCTGTCATCTTCTGCAATTGCTGTTGTTCATACATGCACATATTTTTTCTAACTTGGCTGAGGAGACTATTACACATCTAATCATATATTGTAGTAATGATTAAGAAAAAGTATAGCCTATATGAGGGAAAAACTCAGGAAGGCTGGAGCTCCGGAGCTCCGTATTAAAACTGTAATGGACCTGCCATGAGGGTGGAGCAAACTCCATTTCCAAGAATGCTTTGCGATTTTCACACCTCAGCAGGGAGCAGTCAATATCGGTCCCTCATTGGCGGAGACGCTCCTGCACAGCGGAGCGTCCTGAGGACGCAGCCATGACATCACCACCCCTTTATAAGCGAGCACGCCCGAAATATACGTCTTTCCCATGTCACTGAGCTAGGGTTAACTCCTGTTCCCCTGTGAGTTAGCTTGACTACCCCACGAACATGTTTTCCCCTCATCGAAGACTCCCCTCGTCGGACGAGACGAGACTTTGCCCGTGTTCACCCGAACACATTCCTGGACCCGAGAGAGACCGCTGCTGCAACCAGCGTCCTCAAATTCCCCCGGAGAAAGAGGAAATGAAGTTACTTCGGGATAACGTGGACCGGCTCTGCCCTGCGCGTCTTCGCCGAGTCATCTCTGCTGTTCTCTCCGCCACTCCACTCAGAGCCAGCTGCCGTGTTTTCGCCGACCTGTTTTACCTTGATGGTCACGGTGTTTTTTCCGCAGGTTACACTTCACTCAGCTGGCCGACAGACCCGCTGATTCTCTCCGCTTTAACCTAAATAGCAATTCGGGACTCGGTGCTCCGTTTGGATCTAAACAGAGAGCCGGGGTTAGCTGAGAGGCTAGCAGAGGCTAACTGGTTGTGCTTCTTTCGGTCATGCTGCAGTTAACGCTCCGCTGCTGCCTGTTTGCTGCCTGTTAGTTGTGTTCACCACGCTTGACTATTTTGTGTTTGTCCCGCTCGGGACTACTGTGTTTGTGCTGCCGTGAGTGAGAAAGTAAACTGATTTGTCGATCTTAAACCAGACAACGTGCGTTACAGACTGCCGTCCATACGTGCGCTCTCTGTGGAAAAAGAACCGCTTCTCTCTCTCTCACGATCGCTCTCCCTCCTCCCTCTCTTGTGACTAACACCATACTCACGTGCGCACAGATACACGCACCGACATCGTTTTGCACATCTGATGGTCAGATAACGTCGGACAAAAGTGTCCAACCTGCAAGTGTCCAACCCTGTGCAAAGCTGTTTGTGTTTTGTTTGGTAGAATTAGATTTTAGAATAGCTGTTTATTGAATGAAGCATTTGTTAACTTTGTTAATTTTGCTAAGTTTCATAAACACTGTTATATCTTTAAAGAGAAGTTCTTTAGTCATTATTGGTAACATATTGTGAAAAGTGGCTGATTGAAGGAGTCAGAGCTCGAATTCAACCCTTCTTTGTTCACCCTTGACTGATTATCTCTCAGATATGAACATTCTAGGTGAACTCCCATTTATGAGACTACCTTGCTCGGTTATTGGCCCCAGTTTCGGGGTGGTGCTTCGTATCTGTTAGTTCATATTAATAATTCTGTTAATTGTTATAATTAATTATTATTGATAATTGATAATTATAGCAAATAATTAACTGTGTTCTTCGCAGATTCCTACAGTTGGTACCTGAATTACTGATTAAGGTTAACAATATTTTGATGTCATAATTCATAATCGTCTGTGAACGGAGGGGTGGGCTCACAGAGAGACACTGGTTAGTATTGTGTGTAAAAAGACTCTCACACTGATCATCTCCAAACGCTTTCTTGGTTCCCACAAGCTCAACTGACTGCGCCGCGGCTCGCTGTGCGCAAGGGCGCGAAGGCCCGTTCAACGCTGCTTGCAGCTTTAATTAGGGCCTGAGCCCAAAGGGCGAAGACCCTATTGTTTTTCGTGCGTTTGTTTCTTTATTATTCTTTCTTGTTACGCCACTTTAACTCTAAATTTGACCCCCTAAACATGCTCAAAAACTCACCAAATTTGGCACGCACATCAGGAATGGTGAAAAATTTGATAAAATGTAAAAGTTAAACCCCAAAGTGCCAAAATGTGCTCTCTAGCGCCACCTATGTATCTAAAACGGCCGCCACGGCCCGTAGGAATGTCGTAGAGAGATCGAACCAAAACCCAATTATTCGTCTCATCAAGACCTACAAATCATACGCTGACACCCCTGACCTAAATCCAACAGGAAATCTGCAATGTCCATTTCAAAGTATGATTTTTTGCCAATTTTGGACCTTGAATAAACGCTATCTCCTCCTAGGGCGTTAATGGTATCGGCTTCAAACTTGAATACATGACTTATCACACTGTGTTGAGCAAAAGTTATTAAAAACTTTGTAATAACTCGAACGGTTTAGATTTAGTAAGCCCTGAAAGTTGGAGTGCGACATTACACCTTACAATGTAAACCAATGGGGAGGCAAATTTTGGGCATGGCCTTTGTGCCAAACTGGGGCATCTGGCGTCTAAACTATAAGTCCCACCACTTTCAAACCTGTATCAATGGATTCGCGACGAAAATTCCTACAAAAAAATGATATTTTTATGTAGGATTTGGCCAAAGTTATGGGATTTATGAGGATTTTTCACAAGAAGATCACTTTGAAATCTTTCCTTCCAACTGTGAGGGAGAGAGAGAGAATGGGAGGGGGGGGATGGGTAAAGTAAACATCTGCTGCCTGTGACAGAAGCCCTTGGACTGCACCACACTCCACTTACTTAGTGCTTTCACACATGTGACAGCAGTGTTCAATCCTTACTTCTTTTCAAGGAGCGTATGTGCTCCTAAATGAAAGAAATTAGGAGCATACATATAACTTTAGGAGCACACTGAAAAATGTTCAAGTAAGAGTGTCTTACAGAAAACAATTCATTTCATACATATTTACAATTTATCACATACATATTTAAACTCTGTGTGTGTGTGTGTGTGTGTGTGTGTGTGTGTGTGTGTGTGTGTGTGTGTATGTAAATCACAATTTGCTGTTTTTAGGGGTGCTTGATTATGGCAAAAATTATAATCACAATCATTTTTGTTCAATATTGAGATCATGATTATTTAACATGATTACTTTTTGCCTGTCATCTTCTCCAATTGCTGTTGTTCATACATGCACATATTTTTTCTAACTTGGCTGAGGAGACTATTACACATCTAATCATATATTGTAGTAATGATTAAGAAAAAGTATAGCCTATATGAGGGAAAAACTCAGGAAGGCTGGAGTTCCGGAGCTCCGTATTAAAACTGTAATGGACCTGCCATGAGGGTGGAGCAAACTCCATTTCCAAGAATGCTTTGCGATTTTCACACCTCAGCAGGGAGCAGTCAACATCGGTCCCTCATTGGCGGAGACGCTCCTGCACAGCGGAGCGTCCTGAGGACGCAGCCATGACATCACCACCCCTTTATAAGCGAGCACGCCCGAAGTATACGTCTTTCCCATGTCACTGAGCTAGGGGTAACTCCTGTTTCCCTGTGAGTTAGCTTGACTACCCCACGAACATGTTTTCCCCTCATCGAAGACTCCCCTCGTCGGACGAGACGAGACTTTGCCCGTGTTCACCCGAACACATTCCTGGACCCGAGAGAGACCGCTGCTGCAACCAGCGTCCTCAAATTCCCCCGAGAAAGAGGAAATGAAGTTACTTCGGGATAACGTGGACCGGCTCTGCCCTGCGCGTCTTCGCCGAGTCGTCTCTGCTGTTCTCTCCGCCACTCCACTCAGAGCCAGCTGCCGTGTTTTCGCCGACGTGCGAGAACGGCACCGTCTGCCTCCGAGCCAAGAACAAAGATGGACATTAAGACGGACTACACACACAGACAACCTGCGCACTTTCTGAAGCGACCAAGTAAGAGGCATACGTCTGGGCATAGGCAGTGTTAGTTGTGTGTTCTTTTCAGCATCAGTTGCTGTTGTTTAGCATTTAGCCTTTTTAGCTTTATTGCTATTGTTCTTGTTGTGTGAGTTGACGGACCGCCGAGTCCATTTTTCTCTGCTTTACTCTGAGGAGTATTTTAAGTTTGCTGCCTATTAGTTGTGTTCACCACGCTAGACTATTTTGTGTTTTTCCCGGTCGGGACTACTGCTACTTTTGTGCCACCGTGAGTGAGAAAGTAAATTGATTTGTCGATCAGAAACCAGACAACGTACGTTACAGACTGCCGTCCGTACGTGCGCTCTCTGTGGACAAAAGAGCCGCTTCTCTCCCTCTCACGATCGCTTTCCCTCCTTCCTCTCTTGCTACTAACACACACACACACACACACACACACACACACACACACACACACACACACACATATATACATACATACATACACGCATTCCCCTGCAAGTGTCCAACTCTGTGCAAAGCTGTTTGTGTTTTGTTTGGTAGAATTAGATTTTAGAATAGCTGTTTATTGAATGAAGTATTTGTTAACTTTAAGTTTGCTAAGTTTAATAAACAATGTTATATCTTTAAAGAGCAGTTCTTTTGTCATTATTGTGTGTAACATATTGTGAGAAGTGGCTGCTTGAAGGAGTCAGAGCTTGAATTCAACCCTTCTTTGTTCACCCTTGAATGTTGATATCTCGCAGATATTAACATTCTAGGTGAAGTCCCATTTATGAGATTACCTTGTTCGGTTATTGGTCCTGGTTTCCGGGTGGTGCTCCGTGTTTGTTAGTTCATATTAATAATTCTATTAACTATTATAATTAGTTAATTATCTTGGATAATTGATAATTATGGCAAATAATCAACTGTGTTCCTCATAGATCCTACAGTTGGTGCCTGAATTATTGATTAAGGTTAACAATATTTTGATTTCATAATCCATAATTATCTGTGATAAACAGAGGGGTGCGCTCACGGAGACAAAGTAGTTAGTATTGTGTGTCAAAAGACTCTCACACTGATCATCTCCAAACGTTTTCTTGGTTCCCACAAGCTCAACTGACTGCGCCGCGGCCCGACGTGCGCAAGGGCGCGAAGGCCCGTTCAACGCTGCTTGCAGCTTTAATTAGGGCCTGAGCCCAAAGGGCGAAGACCCTCTTGTTTTTCGTGTGTTTGTTTGTTTCTTATTAGGGCCTGAGCCCAAAGGGCGAAGACCCTATTGTTTTTCGTGTGTTTGTTTCTTTCTTTATTATTACGCCACTTTAACTCTAAATTTGACCCCCTAAACATGCTCAAAAACTCACCAAATTTGGCACGCACATCAGGTCTGGTAAAAAATTTGATAAAATGTAAAAATTAAACCCCAAAGTGCCAAAATGTGCTCTCTAGCGCCACCTATGTATCTAAAACGGCCACCACGGCCCGTAGGAATGTCATAGAGAGATCGAACCAAAACTCAATTATTCGTCTCATCAAGACCTACAAATCATACGCTGACACCCCTGACCTAAATCCAACAGGAAATCTGCAATGTCAATTTCAAAATACGATTTTTTGTCAATTTTGGACCTTGAATAAACGCTATCTCCTCCTAGGGCGTTAATGGTATCGGCTTCAAACTTTAATACATGACTTATCACACTGTGTTGAGCAAAAGTTATTAAAAACTTTGTAATAACTCGAACGGTTTAGATTTAGTAAGCCCTGAAAGTTGGAGTGCGACATTACACCTTACAATGTAAACCAATGGGGAGGCAAATTCTGGGCATGGACTTTGTGCCAAACTGGGGCATCTGGCGTCTAAACTATAAGTCCCACCACTTTCAAACCTGTATCAATGGATTCGCGACGAAAATTCCTACAAAAAAATGATATTTTTATGTAGGATTTGGCCAAAGTTATGGGATTTATGAGGATATTTCACAAGTAGAGTACACTAATATCCTCTCTGCAGCTGTGAGGGAGAGAGAGAGAATGGGAGGGGGGGATGGGTAAAGTAAACATCTACTGCCTGTGACAGAAGCCCTTGGACTGGCCACACTCCACTTACTCAGTGTGTCTACATATCTGACAGCAGTGTTCAATCCCTACTTCTTTTCAAGGAGTACATGTGCTCCTAAATGAAAGAAATTAGGAGCATATATATAACTTTAGGAGCACACTGAAAAATGTGCAAGTAAGAGTTTCTTAAAGAAAACAATTCATTACATACATATTTACAATTTATCACATACATATTTAAACTCTGTGTGTGTGTGTGTGTGTGTGTGTATGTAAATCACAATTTGCTGTTTTTAGGGGTGCTTGATAATGGCAAAAATTATAATCACAATCATTTTTGTTCAATATTGAGATCATGATTATTTAACATGATTACTTTTTGACTGTAATCTTCTCCAATTGCTGTTGTTCATACATGCACATATTTTTTTCTAACTTGGCTGAGGAGACTATTACATATGTAATCATATATTGTAGTAATGATTAAGAAAAACTATAGCCTATATGAGGGAAAAATTCAGGAAGGCTGGAGTTCCGGAGCTCCGTATTAAAACTGTAATGGACCTGCCATGAGGGTGGAGCAAACTCCATTTCCAAGGATGCTTTGCGATTTTCACACCTCAGCAGGGACCAGTCAACATCGGTCCCTCATTGGCGGAGACGCTCCTGCACAGCGGAGCGTCCTGAGGACGCAGCCATGACATCACCACCCCTTTATAAGCGAGCATGCCCAATCTACACGTCTTTCCCATGTCACTGAGCTAGGGGTAGCCCCTCGATACAGATTGTCGTAGGAGAACGAAATTCGGTATGCATATGTATCATGACCAGACGCACCAAAAAGTCTCAAGGACACATAGCCTAACTCCAACAGGAAGTCGGCCATTTTGTATCAAAGTTGAAATTTTGCACCGATTTTGTCATTTCCAGCCCGCATACTTTAACGAACTCCTCCTAGAGATTTGACCCCAGGACTTTCAAATTCGGTCTGTATCATCTACAGGCATAGGAGATTAAAAGTTGTTAAAACAATTCTCATTAGTCTTTCCTAGGGGGCGTGGCTGGGCGGCGAATTTCGATCCTTCGCCATGAAAAATGAAACGGCTATAACTCCGGCATACATGATCCTAAGAGAGCCAAACCTTTTGTGCTTCATAAGAGTCCCGCCCTGAACGGGTCCATGTGACAATACAGGATATGAGTCATAGCGCCACCTCCTGGCAACAGGAAGTTACATGTTTTACGCTCTGACGCCCTGTGGGCAGCACGGTGATGGAATCCAGCTGAAATTTACTGAGAATAGCCTCAAGACCTTGGAGATCTTATATTATGAAGTTGGTGACCCTTCGTTGAAAGGTGTTGCCATGGCGACGCGGCGAATTTCGATGTGACGCCATGAAATTTCAATGCCTTATAACTTGACTCCACGTGGTCTGATCTTTTCCAAATTTCATATGCTTGTTAAGAGTCCCAATCTGAACACATGTTCAGTCTCATATTTAGCGAAAGTCATAGCACCACCTACTGGCAACAGGAAGTATCATGCGTCGTTCTTTGTTGTATTACTCCTAGGAAATTTGGCCGATGCATCTGAAATTGACTCAGCTAAGATGTAAGACCTTGGTGATGCTACATTGGGCAGGTCATGACCCATGAACAAACGCCGTTGCCATGGCGACACATCCTTCGCCATGAAATACGATGCTGTATTTTAGGGATAAGGGATGGGTCTACAGTCACGAAACTTGGCACACATGTCTGGAGCGACACCAGCTAAAATCCTGGATAGGTCATTTGCATAGACATGACAATATGGCTCAACAGCGCCCCCTTGACAATTTCAAAATGGTAGCCCCGCCTTCCAGATTAACCTAGGAAAATGAAATTCGGGAGGCTTATTTATCATGTCAAGACGCACAAAAAAGCCTCTTGGAGCCGTATCGTAAGTCCTACAGGAAGTCGGCCATCTTGATAAAAGTGGTCATTTTTCGCGTTTTTTTGACCATTTGGCATACCTTGTATTTTAACGAACTCCTCCTACAGAATTCATCGTAACGACTTCAAAATCAGTGTGTGTCATCTACACTAGTGTGTGATCAAAAGTTATCAAAACATTTACTTATCATTGAAGCGTGTGGCCGTGGCGTGGCGTTGAGTTTTGATGTTTCGCCATGACAGGTGAAAGTCCTATAAGTTTAGTGTAAATGCTGGAGTCTACACCAAACTTTTCATGTTTGATAAGACTCCCAGCCTGAACACGTCTAAATAGCAATATTCAGTCAGTGATGAAAACTGGCTCCATAGCGCCCCCTACGACATTTCAATGCAGCAGCCCCTGCAGCATGCAGAGTAGGTGATTGAGGATGTGACGTTAATCTCCCCTTGCAATGTCTGAAAACAGCCCAGGTCAGGGGACATCTATATGCCCGTGACAGAAGCCCTTCACCAGCGCCGAGCCCCGACATACGCAAGGACGCGAGGGCCCGATCATCGCTGCTTGCAGCTTTAATTAGGGCCCGAGCACCGACCGGTGCGAAGCCCTATTGAAACTGAAGGAGTTATTATTATTATTATTATTATTATTATTATTATTATTATTCCTCCGAAACAAACGCATTTTTGAGGGCCTAAACATGCACGAAAACTCATGAAAATTTGCACAGATGTCAGGACTGGCGAAAATTTCGATATTTTATGGGTCTCGAAATAAAGCGGGACAAAATGGCTCGACAGCGCCACCTAGAAAGTCAAGAAAATTGAGCCCCTCGATACAGATTGTCGTAGGAGAACGAAATTCGGTATGCATATGTATCATGACCAGACGCACCAAAAAGTCTCAAGGACACATAGCCTAACTCCAACAGGAAGTCGGCCATTTTGTATCAAAGTTGAAATTTTGCACCGATTTTGTCATTTCCAGCCCGCATACTTTAACGAACTCCTCCTAGAGATTTGACCCCAGGACTTTCAAATTCGGTCCGTATCATCTACAGGCATAGGAGATTAAAAGTTGTTAAAACAATTCTCATTAGTCTTTCCTAGGGGGCGTGGCTGGGCGGCGAATTTCGATCCTTCGCCATGAAAAATGAAACGGCTATAACTCCGGCATACATGATCCTAAGAGAGCTAAACCTTTTGTGCTTCATAAGAGTCCCGCCCTGAACGGGTCCATGTGACAATACAGGATATGAGTCATAGCGCCACCTCCTGGCAACAGGAAGTTACATGTTTTACGCTCTGACGCCCTGTGGGCAGCACGGTGATGGAATCCAGCTGAAATTTACTGAGAATAGCCTCAAGACCTTGGAGATCTTATATTATGAAGTTGGTGACCCTTCGTTGAAAGGTGTTGCCATGGCGACGCGGCGAATTTCGATGTGACGCCATGAAATTTCAATGCCTTATAACTTGACTCCACGTGGTCTGATCTTTTCCAAATTTCATATGCTTGTTAAGAGTCCCAATCTGAACACATGTTCAGTCTCATATTTAGCGAGAGTCATAGCGCCACCTACTGGCAACAGGAAGTATCATGCGTCGTACTTTGTCTAATTACTCCTAGGAAATTTGGCTGATGCACCTGAAATTAAGTCAGCTAATAAACAAGACCTTGGTGATGCTACATTTGGCAGCTCATGACCCAAAACTGAATGCTGTTACCATGGCGACACATCCTTCGCCATGAAATATGATACTGTTTTTCAGGGAGAAGGGATTGCTCTACAGTCATGAAACTTTACACACATGTCTAGAGTGATGTCAGCTAAAATCCTATGTGGTCGCTTTGAATGGGCGTGGCAAATGGCTCAACAGCGCCCCCTTTAAAATTTCAAAATTGCAGCCCCGCCTTCCAGATTAACGTAGAAAGATGAAATTCACAGGGCACATGTATAATGTCAACACGCACAAAAAAGCCTCTTGAAGCCTTATTGTAAGTCGAACAGGAAGTCAGCCATCTTGAAAAACTGGTCAATTTTCGCCTTTTTTTGGCCATTTCGCATACCTTGTATTTTAACGCACTCCTCCTACAGATTTCATCGTAAGGACTTCAAAATCAGTGTGTGTCATCTAGAGTAGTGTATGATCATGATGGTTTGGCCGTGGCGTGGCGTTGAGTTTTGATGTTTCGCCATGACAGAGGAAATTGATATAACTTGAGTGTACATGGTTGGATCTGCCTCAAACTTTACACAACAAGTCACTGACAAAAGCCCTTCGACTGAGCGTCACTTCGACATGCGCTGGGGTGCGAGGGCCCGATCATCGCTGCTTGCAGCTTTAATTATTATTATTCTTTATTATTACGCCACTTTAACTCTAAATTTGACCCCCTAAACATGCTCAAAAACTCACCAAATTTGGCACGCACATCAGGAATGGTGAAAAATTTGATAAAATGTAAAAATTAAACCCCAAAGTGCCAAAATGTGCTCTCTAGCGCCACCTATGTATCTAAAACGGCCACCACGGCCCGTAGGAATGTCGTAGAGAGATCGAACCAAAACCCAATTATTCGTCTCATCAAGACCTACAAATCATACGCTGACACCCCTGACCTAAATCCAACAGGAAATCTGTAATGTCAATTTCAAAGTATGATTTTTTGCCAATTTTGGACCTTGAATAAATGCTATCTCCTCCTAGGGCGTTAATGGTATCGGCTTCAGACTTTAATACAGAACTTATCACACTGTGTTGAGCAAAAGTTATTAAAAACTTTGTAATAACTCGAACGGTTTAGATTTAGTAAGCCCTGAAAGTTGGAGTGCGACATTACACCTTACAATGTAAACCAATGGGGAGGCAAATTCTGGGCATGGACTTTGTGCCAAACTGGGGCATCTGGCGTCTAAACTATAAGTCCCACCACTTTCAAACCTGTATCAATGGATTCGCGACGAAAATTCCTACAAAAAAATGATATTTTTATGTAGGATTTGGCCAAAGTTATGGGATTTATGAGGATTTTTCACAAGAAGATCACTTTGAAATCTTTCCTTCCAACTGTGAGGGAGAGAGAGAGAATGGGAGGGGGGGGATGGGTAAAGTAAACATCTGCCTGTGACAGAAGCCCTTGGACTGCACCACACTCCACTTACTTAGTGCTTTCACACATGTGACAGCAGTGTTCAATCCTTACTTCTTTTCAAGGAGCGCATGTGCTCCTAAATGTAAGAAATTAGGAGCATACATATAACTTTAGGAGCACACTGAAAAATGTTCAAGTAAGAGTTTCTTACAGAAAACAATTCATTTCATACATATTTACAATTTATCACATACATATTTAAACTCTGTGTGTGTGTGTGTGTGTGTGTGTGTGTGTGTGTGTGTATGTAAATCACAATTAGCTGTTTTTAGGGGTGCTTGTTTATGGCAAAAATTATAATCACAATCAGTTTTGTTCAATATTGAGATCATGATTATTTAACATGATTACTTTTTGACTGTCATCTTCTGCAATTGCTGTTGTTCATACATGCACATATTTTTTCTAACTTGGCTGAGGAGACTATTACACATCTAATCATATATTGTAGTAATGATTAAGAAAAAGTATAGCCTATATGAGGGAAAAACTCAGGAAGGCTGGAGCTCCGGAGCTCCGTATTAAAACTGTAATGGACCTGCCATGAGGGTGGAGCAAACTCCATTTCCAAGAATGCTTTGCGATTTTCACACCTCAGCAGGGAGCAGTCAACATCGGTCCCTCATTGGCGGAGACGCTCCTGCACAGCGGAGCGTCCTGAGGACGCAGCCATGACATCACCACCCCTTTATAAGCGAGCACGCCCGAAATATACGTCTTTCCCATGTCACTGAGCTAGGGTTAACTCCTGTTCCCCTGTGAGTTAGCTTGACTACCCCACGAACATGTTTTCCCCTCATCGAAGACTCCCCTCGTCGGACGAGACGAGACTTTGCCCGTGTTCACCCGAACACATTCCTGGACCCGAGAGAGACCGCTGCTGCAACCAGCGTCCTCAAATTCCCCCGGAGAAAGAGGAAATGAAGTTACTTCGGGATAACGTGGACCGGCTCTGCCCTGCGCGTCTTCGCCGAGTCATCTCTGCTGTTCTCTCCGCCACTCCACTCAGAGCCAGCTGCCGTGTTTTCGCCGACCTGTTTTACCTTGATGGTCACGGTGTTTTTTCCGCAGGTTACACTTCACTCAGCTGGCCGACAGACCCGCTGATTCTCTCCGCTTTAACCTAAATAGCAATTCGGGACTCGGTGCTCCGTTTGGATCTAAACAGAGAGCCGGGGTTAGCTGAGAGGCTAGCAGAGGCTAACTGGTTGTGCTTCTTTCGGTCATGCTGCAGTTAACGCTCCGCTGCTGCCTGTTTGCTGCCTGTTAGTTGTGTTCACCACGCTTGACTATTTTGTGTTTGTCCCGCTCGGGACTACTGTGTTTGTGCTGCCGTGAGTGAGAAAGTAAACTGATTTGTCGATCTTAAACCAGACAACGTGCGTTACAGACTGCCGTCCATACGTGCGCTCTCTGTGGAAAAAGAACCGCTTCTCTCTCTCTCACGATCGCTCTCCCTCCTCCCTCTCTTGTGACTAACACCATACTCACGCGCGCACAGATACACGCACCGACATCGTTTTGCACATCTGATGGTCAGATAACGTCGGACAAAAGTGTCCAACCTGCAAGTGTCCAACCCTGTGCAAAGCTGTTTGTGTTTTGTTTGGTAGAATTAGATTTTAGAATAGCTGTTTATTGAATGAAGCATTTGTTAACTTTGTTAATTTTGCTAAGTTTCATAAACACTGTTATATCTTTAAAGAGAAGTTCTTTAGTCATTATTGGTAACATATTGTGAAAAGTGGCTGATTGAAGGAGTCAGAGCTCGAATTCAACCCTTCTTTGTTCACCCTTGACTGATTATCTCTCAGATATGAACATTCTAGGTGAACTCCCATTTATGAGACTACCTTGCTCGGTTATTGGCCCCGGTTTCGGGGTGGTGCTTCGTATCTGTTAGTTCATATTAATAATTCTGTTAATTGTTATAATTAATTATTATTGATAATTGATAATTATAGCAAATAATTAACTGTGTTCTTCGCAGATTCCTACAGTTGGTACCTGAATTACTGATTAAGGTTAACAATATTTTGATGTCATAATTCATAATCGTCTGTGAACGGAGGGGTGGGCTCACAGAGAGACACTGGTTAGTATTGTGTGTAAAAAGACTCTCACACTGATCATCTCCAAACGCTTTCTTGGTTCCCACAAGCTCAACTGACTGCGCCGCGGCTCGCTGTGCGCAAGGGCGCGAAGGCCCGTTCAACGCTGCTTGCAGCTTTAATTAGGGCCTGAGCCCAAAGGGCGAAGACCCTATTGTTTTTCGTGCGTTTGTTTGTTTATTATTATTCTTTCTTGTTACGCCACTTTAACTCTAAATTTGACCCCCTAAACATGCTCAAAAACTCACCAAATTTGGCACGCACATCAGGAATGGTGAAAAATTTGATAAAATGTAAAAATTAAACCCCAAAGTGCCAAAATGTGCTCTCTAGCGCCACCTACGTATCTAAAACGGCCACCACGGCCCGTAGGAATGTCGTAGAGAGATCGAACCAAAACTCAATTATTCGTCTCATCAAGACCTTCAAATCATACGCTGACACCCCTGACCTAAATCCAACAGGAAATCAGCAATGTCAATTTCAAAGTACGATTTTTTGCCAATTTTGGACCTTGAATAAACGCTATCTCCTCCTAGGGCGTTAATGGTATCGGCTTCAAACTTTAATACATGACTTATCACACTGTGTTGAGCAAAAGTTATTAAAAACTTTGTAATAACTCGAACGGTTTAGATTTAGTAAGCCCTGAAAGTTGGAGTGCGACATTACACCTTACAATGTAAACCAATGGGGAGGCAAATTCTGGGCATGGACTTTGTGCCAAACTGGGGCATCTGGCGTCTAAACTATAAGTCCCACCACTTTCAAACCTGTATCAATGGATTCGCGACGAAAATTCCTACATAAAAATATCATTTTTTTGTAGGATTTGGCCAAAGTTATGGGATTTATGAGGATTTTTCACAAGATCACTTTGTAATCTTTCCTTCCAACTGTGAGGGAGAGAGAGAGAATGGGAGGGGGGGGATGGGTAAAGTAAACATCTACTCCATTTCCAAGGATGCTTTGCGATTTTCACACCTCAGCAGGGAGCAGTCAACATCGGTCCCTCATTGGCGGAGACGCTCCTGCACAGCCATGACATCACCACCCCTTTATAAGCGAGCACGCCCGAAATACACGTCTTTCCCATGTCATTGAGCTAGGGGTAACTGCTGTTCCCCTGTGAGTTAGCTTGACTACCCTACGAACATGTTTTCCCCTCATCGAAGACTCCCCTCGTCGGACGAGACGAGACTTTTCCCGTGTTCACCCGAACACATTCCTGGACCCGAGAGAGACCGCTGCTGCAACCAGCGTCCTCAAATTCCCCCGAGAAAGAGGAAATGAAGTTACTTCGGGATAACGTGGACCGGCTCTGCCCTGCGCGTCTTCGCCGAGTCGTCTCTGCTGTTCTCTCCGCCACTCCACTCAGAGCCAGCTGCTGTGTTTTCGCCGACCTGTTTTACCTTGATGGTCACGGTGTTTTTTCCGCAGGTTTCACTTCACTCAGCTGGCCGACAGACCCGCTGATTCTCTCCGCTTTAACCTAAATAGCAATTCGGGACTCGGTGCTCCGTTTGGATCTAAACAGAGACCCGGGGTTAGCTGAGAGGCTAGCAGAGGCTAACTGGTTGTGCTTCTTTCGGTCATGCTGCAATTAACGCTCCGCTGCTGCCTGTTCTCCGCTTTAACCTAAATAACAAATCGGGACTCGGTGCTCCGTTTGGATCTAAACAGAGAGCCGGGGTTAGCTGAGAGGCTAGCAGAGGCTAACTGGTTGTGCTTCTTTCGGTCATGCTGCAGTTAACGCTCCGCTGCTGCCTGTTTGCTGCCTGTTCTCCGCTTTAACCTAAATAACAAATCGGGACTCGGTGCTCCGTTTGGATCTAAACAGAGAGCCGGGGTTAGCTGAGAGGCTAGCAGAGGCTAACTGGTTGTGCTTCTTTCGGTCATGCTGCAATTAACGCTCCGCTGCTGCCTGTTCTCGGCTTTAACCTAAATAACAAATCGGGACTCGGTGCTCCGTTTGGATCTAAACAGAGACCCGGGGTTAGCTGAGAGGCTAGCAGAGGCTAACTGGTTGTGCTTCTTTCGGTCATGCTGCAATTAACGCTCCGCTGCTGCATGTTCTCGGCTTTAACCTAAATAACAAATCGGGACTCGGTGCTCCGTTTGGATCTAAACAGAGAGCCGGGGTTAGCTGAGAGGCTAGCAGAGGCTAACTGGTTGTGCTTCTTTCGGTCATGCTGCAGTTAACGCTCCGCTGCTGCCTGTTTGCTGCCTGTTAGTTGTGTTCACCACGCTAGACTATTTTGTGTTTGTCCCGCTCGGGACTACTGTGTTTGTGCTGCCGTGAGTGAGAAAGTAAACTGATTTGTCGATCTGAAACCAGACAACGTGCGTTACAGACTGCTGTCCGTACTTGCGCTCTCTGTGGAAAAAGAACCGCTTCTCTCTCTCTCACGATCGTTTTCCCTACTCCCTCTTGTGACTAACACTACACTCACGCGCGCACAGATACACGCACCGACATCGTTTTGCACATCTGATGGTCAGATAACGTCGGACAAAAGTGTCCAACCTGCAAGTGTCCAACCCTGTGCAAAGCTGTTTGTGTTTTGTTTGGTAGAATTAGATTTTAGAATAGCTATTTATTGAATGAAGCATTTGTTAACTTTGTTAATTTTGCTGAGTTTCATTAACACTGTTATATCTTTAAAGACAAGTTCTTTTGTCATTATTGGTAACATATTGTGAAAAGTGGCTGATTGAAGGAGTCAGAGCTCGAATTCAACCGTTCTTTGTTCACCCTTGAATGATTATCTCTCAGATATTAACATTCTAGGTGAACTCCCATTTATGAGATTACCTTGTTCGGTTATTGGTCCCGGTTTCGGGATGGTGCTTCGTATTTGTTAGTTCATATTAATAATTCTGTTATTTGTTATAATTATTTATTATTGATAATTGATAATTATAGCAAATAATCAACTGTGTTCCTTGCAGATCCTACAGTTGGTGCCTGAATTATTGATTAAGGTTAACAATATTTTGATTTCATAATCCATAATTGTCTGTGAGCAGAGGGGTGGGCTCACAGAGAGACACTGGTTAGTATTATGTGTCAAAAGACTCTCACACTGATCATCTCCAAACGTTTTCTTGGTTCCCAGAAGCTTAGCTGACTGCGCCGCCGCCCGCCGTGCGCAAGGGCGCGAAGGCCCGTCCAACGCTGCTTGCAGCTTTAATTAGGGCCTGAGCCCAAAGGGCGAAGACCCTCTTGTTTTTCGTGTGTTTGTTTGTTTCTTATTATTATTATTATTATTATTATTATTCTTTATTATTACGCCACTTTAACTCTAAATTTGACCCCCTAAACATGCTCAAAAACTCACCAAATTTGGCACGCACATCAGGAATGGTGAAAAATTTGATAAAATGTAAAAATTAAACCCCAAAGTGCCAAAATGTGCTCAAGAGCGCCACCTATGTATCTAAAACGGCCACCACGGCCCGTAGGAATGTCGTAGAGAGATCGAACCAAAACCCAATTATTCGTCTCATCAAGACCTACAAATCATACGCTGACACCCCTGACCTAAATCCAACAGGAAATCTGCAATGTCCATTTCAAAGTATGATTTTTTGCCAATTTTGGACCTTGAATAAACGCTATCTCCTCCTAGGGCGTTAATGGTATCGGCTTCAAACTTTAATACATGACTTATCACACTGTGTTGAGCAAAAGTTATTAAAAACTTTGTAATAACTCGAACGGTTTAGATTTAGTAAGCCCTGAAAGTTGGAGTGCGACATTACACCTTACAATGTAAACCAATGGGGAGGCAAATTCTGGGCATGGACTTTGTGCCAAACTGGGGCATCTGGCGTCTAAACTATAAGTCCCACCACTTTCAAACCTGTATCAATGGATTCGCGACGAAAATTCCTACAAAAAAATGATATTTTTATGTAGGATTTGGCCAAAGTTATGGGATTTATGAGGATTTTTCACAAGAAGATCACTTTGAAATCTTTCCTTCCAACTGTGAGGGAGAGAGAGAGAATGGGAGGGGGGGGATGGGTAAAGTAAACATCTGCCTGTGACAGAAGCCCTTGGACTGCACCACACTCCACTTACTTAGTGCTTTCACACATGTGACAGCAGTGTTCAATCCTTACTTCTTTTCAAGGAGCGCATGTGCTCCTAAATGAAAGAAATTAGGAGCATACATATAACTTTAGGAGCACACTGAAAAATGTTCAAGTAAGAGTTTCTTACAGAAAACAATTCATTTCATACATATTTACAATTTATCACATACATATTTAAACTCTGTGTGTGTGTGTGTGTGTGTGTGTGTGTGTGTGTGTGTGTGTGTATGTAAATCACAATTAGCTGTTTTTAGGGGTGCTTGTTTATGGCAAAAATTATAATCACAATCAGTTTTGTTCAATATTGAGATCATGATTATTTAACATGATTACTTTTTGACTGTCATCTTCTGCAATTGCTGTTGTTCATACATGCACATATTTTTTCTAACTTGGCTGAGGAGACTATTACATATGTAATCATATATTGTAGTAATGATTAAGAAAAACTATAGCCTATATGAGGGAAAAACTCAGGAAGGCTGGAGTTCCGGAGCTCCGTATTAAAACTGTAATGGACCTGCCATGAGGGTGGAGCAAACTCCATTTCCAAGGATGCTTTTCGATTTTCACACTTCAGCAGGGAGCAGTCAACATCGGTCCCTCATTGGCGGAGACGCTCCTGCACAGCGGAGCGTCCTGAGGACGCAGCCATGACATCACCACCTCTTTATAAGCGAGCACGCCCAAACTACACGTCTTTCCCATGTCACTGAGCTAGGGGTAACTCCTGTTCCCCTGTGAGTTAGCTTGACTACCCCACGAACATGTTTTCCCCTCATCGAAGACTCCCCTCGTCGGACGAGACGAGACTTTGCCCGTGTTCACCCGAACACATTCCTGGACCCGAGAGAGACCGCTGCTGCAACCAGCGTCCTCAAATTCCCCCGAGAAAGAGGAAATGAAGTTACTTCGGGATAACGTGGACCGGCTCTGCCCTGCGCGTCTTCGCCGAGTCGTCTCTGCTGTTCTCTCCGCCACTCCACTCAGAACCAGCTGCCGTGTTTCCGCCGACGTGCGAGAACGGCACCGTCTGCCTCCGAGCCAAGAACAAAGATGGACATTAAGACGGACTACACACACACACAACCTGCGCACTTTCTGAAGCGACCAAGTAAGAGGCATAAGTCTGGGCATAGGCAGTGTTAGTTGTGTGTTCTTTTCAGCATCAGTTGCTGTTGTTTAGCATTTAGCCTTTTTAGCTTTATTGCTATTGTTCTTGTTGTGTGAGTTGACGGACCGCCGAGTCCATTTTTCTCTGCTTTACTCTGAGTAGTATTTTAAGTTTGCTGCCTGTTAGTTATGTTCACTACGCTAGACTATTTTGTGTTTGTCCCGCTCGGGACTACTGCTGTCTTTCTGCCGCCGTGAGTGAGAAAGTAACTGCTTTGTCGATCTGAAACCAGACAACGTACGTTACAGACTGCCGTCCGTACGTGCGCTCTCTGTGGACAAAAGAGCCGCTTCTCTCCCTCTCACGATCGCTTTCCCTCCTTCCTCTCTTGCTACTAACACACACACACACACACACACACACACACACACACACACACACACACATACATATATACATACATACATACATACACGCATTCCCCTGCAAGTGTCCAACCCTGTGCAAAGCTGTTTGTGTTTTGTTTGGTAGAATTAGATTTTAGAATAGCTATTTATTGAATGAAGCATTTGTTAACTTTGTTAATTTTGCTAAGTTTCATAAACACTGTTATATCTTTAAAGAGAAGTTCTTTAGTCATTATTGGTAACATATTGTGAAAAGTGGCTGATTGAAGGAGTCAGAGCTCGAATTCAACCCTTCTTTGTTCACCCTTGACTGATTATCTCTCAGATATGAACATTCTAGGTGAACTCCCATTTATGAGACTACCTTGCTCGGTTATTGGTCCCGGTTTCGGGGTGGTGCTTCGTATCTGTTAGTTCATATTAATAATTCTGTTAATTGTTATAATTAATTATTATTGATAATTGATAATTATAGCAAATAATTAACTGTGTTCTTCGCAGATTCCTACAGTTGGTACCTGAATTACTGATTAAGGTTAACAATATTTTGATGTCATAATTCATAATTGTCTGTGAACGGAGGGGTGGGCTCACAGAGAGACACTGGTTAGTATTGTGTGTAAAAAGACTCTCACACTGATCATCTCCAAACGCTTTCTTGGTTCCCACAAGCTCAACTGACTGCGCCGCGGCCCGCTGTGCGCAAGGGCGCGAAGGCCCGTTCAACGCTGCTTGCAGCTTTAATTATTATTATTCTTTCTTGTTACGCCACTTTAACTCTAAATTTGACCCCCTAAACATGCTCAAAAACTCACCAAATTTGGCACGCACATCAGGAATGGTGAAAAATTTGATAAAATGTAAAAATTAAACCCCAAAGTGCCAAAATGTGCTCTCTAGCGCCACCTATGTATCTAAAACGGCCACCACGGCCCGTAGGAATGTCGTAGAGAGATCGAACCAAAACCCAATTATTCGTCTCATCAAGACCTACAAATCATACGCTGACACCCCTGACCTAAATCCAACAGGAAATCTGCAATGTCAATTTCAAAGTATGATTTTTTGCCAATTTTGGACCTTGAATAAACGCTATCTCCTCCTAGGGCGTTAATGGTATCGGCTTCAAACTTTAATACATGACTTATCACACTGTGTTGAGCAAAAGTTATTAAAAACTTTGTAATAACTCGAACGGTTTAGATTTAGTAAGCCCTGAAAGTTGGAGTGCGACATTACACCTTACAATGTAAACCAATGGGGAGGCAAATTCTGGGCATGGACTTTGTGCCAAACTGGGGCATCTGGCGTCTAAACTATAAGTCCGACCACTTTCAAACCTGTATCAATGGATTCGCGACGAAAATTCCTACAAAAAAATGATATTTTTATGTAGGATTTGGCCAAAGTTATGGGATTTATGAGGATTTTTCACAAGAAGATCACTTTGAAATCTTTCCTTCCAACTGTGAGGGAGAGAGAGAGAATGGGAGGGGGGGGATGGGTAAAGTAAACATCTACTGCCTGTGACAGAAGCCCTTGGACTGCACCACACTCCAGTTACTTTGTGCTTTTACATATCTGACAGCAGTGTTCAATCCTTACTTTTTTTCAAGGAGCACATGTGCTCCTAAATGACAGAAATTAGGAGCATACATATAACTTTAGGAGCACACTGAAAAATGTTCAAGTAAGAGTTTCTTAAAGAAAACAATTCATTACATACATATTTACAATTGATCACATACATATTTAAACTCTGTGTGTGTGTGTGTGTGTGTGTGTGTGTGTGTGTATGTAAATCACAATTTGCTGTTTTTAGGGGTGCTTGATTATGGCAAAAATTATAATCACAATCATTTTTGTTCAATATTGAGATCATGATTATTTAACATGATTACTTTTTGACTGTCATCTTCTCCAATTGCTGTTGTTCATACATGCACATATTTTTTCTAACTTGGCTGAGGAGACTATTACATATGTAATCATATATTGTAGTAATGATTAAGAAAAAGTATAGCCGATATGAGGGAAAAACTCAGGAAGGCTGGAGTTCCGGAGCTCCGTATTAAAACTGTAATGGACCTGCCATGAGGGTGGAGCAAACTCCATTTCCAAGGATGCTTTGCGATTTTCACACCAAAGCAGGGACCAGTCCACATTGGTCCCTCATTGGCGGTGACGCTCCTGCACAGCGGAGCGTCCTGAGGACGCAGCCATGACATCACCACCCCTTTATAAGCGAGCACGCCCAAAATACACGTCTTTTCGATGTCACTGAGCTAGGGGTAACTTCTGTTCCCCTGTGAGTTAGCTTGACTACCCCACGAACATGTTTTCCCCTCATCGAAGACTCCCCTCGTCGGACGAGACGAGACTTTGCCCGTGTTCACCCGAACACATTCCTGGACCCGAGAGAGACCGCTGCTGCAACCAGCGTCCTCAAATTCCCCCGGAGAAAGAGGAAATGAAGTTACTTCGGGATAACGTGGACCGGCTCTGCCCTGCGCGTCTTCGCCGAGTCATCTCTGCTGTTCTCTCCGCCACTCCACTCAGAGCCAGCTGCCGTGTTTTCGCCGACCTGTTTTACCTTGATGGTCACGGTGTTTTTTCCGCAGGTTACACTTCACTCAGCTGGCCGACAGACCCGCTGATTCTCTCCGCTTTAACCTAAATAGCAATTCGGGACTCGGTGCTCCGTTTGGATCTAAACAGAGAGCCGGGGTTAGCTGAGAGGCTAGCAGAGGCTAACTGGTTGTGCTTCTTTCGGTCATGCTGCAGTTAACGCTCCGCTGCTGCCTGTTTGCTGCCTGTTAGTTGTGTTCACCACGCTTGACTATTTTGTGTTTGTCCCGCTCGGGACTACTGTGTTTGTGCTGCCGTGAGTGAGAAAGTAAACTGATTTGTCGATCTTAAACCAGACAACTTGCGTTACAGACTGCCGTCCATACGTGCGCTCTCTGTGGAAAAAGAACCGCTTCTCTCTCTCTCACGATCGCTCTCCCTCCTCCCTCTCTTGTGACTAACACCATACTCACGTGCGCACAGATACACGCACCGACATCGTTTTGCACATCTGATGGTCAGATAACGTCGGACAAAAGTGTCCAACCTGCAAGTGTCCAACCCTGTGCAAAGCTGTTTGTGTTTTGTTTGGTAGAATTAGATTTTAGAATAGCTATTTATTGAATGAAGCATTTGTTAACTTTGTTAATTTTGCTAAGTTTAATAAACACTGTTATATCTTTAAAGAGAAGGTCTTTAGTCATTATTGGTAACATATTGTGAAAAGTGGCTGATTGAAGGAGTCAGAGCTCGAATTCAACCCTTCTTTGTTCACCCTTGACTGATTATCTCTCAGATATTAACATTCTAGGTGAACTCCCATTTATGAGACTACCTTGCTCGGTTATTGGTCCCGGTTTCGGGGACCAATAATTAATTATAATTAATTATTATTGATAATTGATAATTATAGCAAATAATTAACTGTGTTCTTCGCAGATCCTACAGTTGGTACCTGAATTATTGATTAAGGTTAACAATATTTTGTTTTCATAATTCATAATTGTCTGTGAACAGAGGGGTGGGCTCACAGAGAGACACTGGTTAGTATTGTGTGTAAAAAGACTCTCACACTGATCATCTCCAAACGTTTTCTTGGTTCCCACAAGCTCAACTGACTGCGCCGCAGCTTGACGTGCGCAAGGGCGCGAAGGCCCGTCCAACGCTGCTTGCAGCTTTAATTATTAGGGCCTGAGCCCAAAGGGCGAAGACCCTATTGTTTTTCGTGCGTTTGTTTCTTTCTTATTATTAGGGCCTGAGCCCAAAGGGCGAAGACCCTATTGTTTTTCGTGTGTTTGTTTCTTTCTTTATTATTACGCCACTTTAACTCTAAATGTGACCCCCTAAACATGCTCAAAAACTCACCAAATTTGGCACGCACATCAGGAATGGTGAAAAATTTGATAAAATGTAAAAATTAAACCCCAAAGTGCCAAAATGTGCTCTCTAGCGCCACCTATGTATCTAAAACGGCCGCCACGGCCCGTAGGAATGTCGTAGAGAGATCGAACCAAAACTCAATTATTCGTCTCATCAAGACCTACAAATCATACGCTGACACCCCTGACCTAAATCCAACAGGAAATCTGCAATGTCCATTTCAAAGTATGATTTTTTGCCAATTTTGGACCTTGAATAAACGCTATCTCCTCCTAGGGCGTTAATGGTATCGGCCTCAAACTTTAATACATGACTTATCACACTGTGTTGAGCAAAAGTTATTAAAAACTTTGTAATAACTCGAACGGTTTAGATTTAGTAAGCCCTGAAAGTTGGAGTGCGACATTACACCTTACAATGTAAACCAATGGGGAGGCAAATTCTGGGCATGGCCTTTGTGCCAAACTGGGGCATCTGGCGTCTAAACTATAAGTCCGACCACTTTCAAACCTGTATCAATGGATTCGCGACGAAAATTCCTACAAAAAAATGATATTTTTATGTAGGATTTGGCCAAAGTTATGGGATTTATGAGGATTTTTCACAAGAAGATCACTTTGAAATCTTTCCTTTCAACTGTGAGGGAGAGAGAGAGAATGGGAGGGGGGGGATGGGTAAAGTAAACATCTACTGCCTGTGACAGAAGCCCTTGGACTGCACCACACTCCAGTTACTTAATGCTTCTACATATCTGACAGCAGTGTTCAATCCTTACTTTTTTTCAAGGAGTACATGTGCTCCTAAACGACAGAAATTAGGAGCATACATATAACTTTAGGAGCACACTGAAAAATGTTCAAGTAAGAGTTTCTTTAAGAAAACAATTCATTACATACATATTTACAATTGATCACATACATATTTAAACTCTGTGTGTGTGTGTGTGTGTGTGTGTGTGTGTGTGTGTGTGTGTGTATGTAAATCACAATTTGCTGTTTTTAGGGGTGCTTGATTATGGCAAAAATTATAATCACAATCATTTTTGTTCAATATTGAGATCATGATTATTTAACATGATTACTTTTTGACTGTCATCTTCTCCAATTGCTGTTGTTCATACATGCACATATTTTTTCTAACTTGGCTGAGGAGACTATTACATATGTAATCATATATTGTAGTAATGATTAAGAAAAACTATAGCCTATATGAGGGAAAAACTCAGGAAGGCTGGAGTTCCGGAGCTCCGTATTAAAACTGTAATGGACCTGCCATGAGGGTGGAGCAAACTCCATTTCCAAGGATGCTTTGCGATTTTCACACTTCAGCAGGGAGCAGTCAACATCGGTCCCTCATTGGCGGAGACGCTCCTGCACAGCGGAGCGTCCTGAGGACGCAGCCATGACATCACCACCCCTTTATAAGCGAGCACGCCCGAAGTATACGTCTTTCCCATGTCACTGAGCTAGGGGTAACTCCTGTTCCCCTGTGAGTTAGCTTGACTACCCCACGAACATGTTTTCCCCTCATCGAAGACTCCCCTCGTCGGACGAGACGAGACTTTGCCCGTGTTCACCCGAACACATTCCTGGACCCGAGAGAGACCGCTGCTGCAACCAGCGTCCTCAAATTCCCCCGAGAAAGAGGAAATGAAGTTACTTCGGGATAACGTGGACCGGCTCTGCCCTGCGCGTCTTCGCCGAGTCATCTCTGCTGTTCTCTCCGCCACTCCACTCAGAACCAGCTGCCGTGTTTTCGCCGACCTGTTTTACCTTGATGGTCACGGTGTTTTTTCCGCAGGTTTCACTTCACTCAGCTGGCCGACAGACCCGCTGATTCTCTCCGCTTTAACCTAAATAGCAATTCGGGACTCGGTGCTCCGTTTGGATCTAAACAGAGAGCCGGGGTTAGCTGAGAGGCTAGCAGAGGCTAACTGGTTGTGCTTCTTTCGGTCATGCTGCAGTTAACGCTCCGCTGCTGCCTGTTTGCTGCCTGTTAGTTGTGTTCACCACGCTTGACTATTTTGTGTTTGTCCCGCTCGGGACTACTGTGTTTGTGCTGCCGTGAGTGAGAAAGTAAACTGATTTGTCGATCTTAAACCAGACAACGTGCGTTACAGACTGCCGTCCATACGTGCGCTCTCTGTGGAAAAAGAACCGCTTCTCTCTCTCTCACGATCGCTCTCCCTCCTCCCTCTCTTGTGACTAACACCATACTCACGCGCGCACAGATACACGCACCGACATCGTTTTGCACATCTGATGGTCAGATAACGTCGGACAAAAGTGTCCAACCTGCAAGTGTCCAACCCTGTGCAAAGCTGTTTGTGTTTTGTTTGGTAGAATTAGATTTTAGAATAGCTATTTATTGAATGAAGCATTTGTTAACTTTGTTAATTTTGCTAAGTTTCATAAACACTGTTATATCTTTAAAGAGAAGTTCTTTAGTCATTATTGGTAACATATTGTGAAAAGTGGCTGATTGAAGGAGTCAGAGCTCGAATTCAACCCTTCTTTGTTCACCCTTGACTGATTATCTCTCAGATATTAACATTCTAGGTGAACTCCCATTTATGAGACTACCTTGCTCGGTTATTGGCCCCGGTTTCGGGGTGGTGCTTCGTATCTGTTAGTTCATATTAATAATTCTGTTAATTGTTATAATTAATTATTATTGATAATTGATAATTATAGCAAATAATTAACTGTGTTCTTCGCAGATTCCTACAGTTGGTACCTGAATTACTGATTAAGGTTAACAATATTTTGATGTCATAATTCATAATTGTCTGTGAACGGAGGGGTGGGCTCACAGAGAGACACTGGTTAGTATTGTGTGTAAAAAGACTCTCACACTGATCATCTCCAAACGTTTTCTTGGTTCCCACAAGCTCAACTGACTGCGCCGCGGCCCGCTGTGCGCAAGGGCGCGAAGGCCCGTTCAACGCTGCTTGCAGCTTTAATTAGGGCCTGAGCCCAAAGGGCGAAGACCCTATTGTTTTTCGTGTGTTTGTTTCTTTCTTTATTATTACGCCACTTTAACTCTAAATGTGACCCCCTAAACATGCTCAAAAACTCACCAAATTTGGCACGCACATCAGGAATGGTGAAAAATTTGATAAAATGTAAAAATTAAACCCCAAAGTGCCAAAATGTGCTCTCTAGCGCCACCTATGTATCTAAAACGGCCGCCACGGCCCGTAGGAATGTCGTAGAGAGATCGAACCAAAACTCAATTATTCGTCTCATCAAGACCTACAAATCATACGCTGACACCCCTGACCTAAATCCAACAGGAAATCTGCAATGTCCATTTCAAAGTATGATTTTTTGCCAATTTTGGACCTTGAATAAACGCTATCTCCTCCTAGGGCGTTAATGGTATCGGCCTCAAACTTTAATACATGACTTATCACACTGTGTTGAGCAAAAGTTATTAAAAACTTTGTAATAACTCGAACGGTTTAGATTTAGTAAGCCCTGAAAGTTGGAGTGCGACATTACACCTTACAATGTAAACCAATGGGGAGGCAAATTCTGGGCATGGCCTTTGTGCCAAACTGGGGCATCTGGCGTCTAAACTATAAGTCCGACCACTTTCAAACCTGTATCAATGGATTCGCGACGAAAATTCCTACAAAAAAATGATATTTTTATGTAGGATTTGGCCAAAGTTATGGGATTTATGAGGATTTTTCACAAGAAGATCACTTTGAAATCTTTCCTTTCAACTGTGAGGGAGAGAGAGAGAATGGGAGGGGGGGGATGGGTAAAGTAAACATCTACTGCCTGTGACAGAAGCCCTTGGACTGCACCACACTCCAGTTACTTAATGCTTCTACATATCTGACAGCAGTGTTCAATCCTTACTTTTTTTCAAGGAGTACATGTGCTCCTAAACGACAGAAATTAGGAGCATACATATAACTTTAGGAGCA
This sequence comes from Thunnus maccoyii, assembly GCF_910596095.1. Lineage (NCBI taxonomy): Eukaryota > Metazoa > Chordata > Actinopteri > Scombriformes > Scombridae > Thunnus > Thunnus maccoyii. The sequence goes on along the minus strand of NW_024757901.1, from coordinate 44,661 downwards.
CACTGAAAAATGTTCAAGTAAGAGTTTCTTTAAGAAAACAATTCATTACATACATATTTACAATTGATCACATACATATTTAAACTCTGTGTGTGTGTGTGTGTGTGTGTGTGTGTGTGTATGTAAATCACAATTTGCTGTTTTTAGGGGTGCTTGATTATGGCAAAAATTATAATCACAGACATTTTTGTTCAATATTGAGATCATGATTATTTACCATGATTACTTTTTGACTGTCATCTTCTCCAATTGCTGTTGTTCATACATGCACATATTTTTTCTAACTTGGCTGAGGAGACTATTACATATGTAATCATATATTGTAGTAATGATTAAGAAAAACTATAGCCTATATGAGGGAAAAACTCAGGAAGGCTGGAGTTCCGGAGCTCCGTATTAAAACTGTAATGGACCTGCCATGAGGGTGGAGCAAACTCCATTTCCAAGGATGCTTTGCGATTTTCACACTTCAGCAGGGAGCAGTCAACATCGGTCCCTCATTGGCGGAGACGCTCCTGCACAGCGGAGCGTCCTGAGGACGCAGCCATGACATCACCACCCCTTTATAAGCGAGCACGCCCAAACTACACGTCTTTCCCATGTCACTGAGCTAGGGGTAACTCCTGTTCCCCTGTGAGTTAGCTTGACTACCCCACGAACATGTTTTCCCCTCATCGAAGACTCCCCTCGTCGGACGAGACGAGACTTTGCCCGTGTTCACCCGAACACATTCCTGGACCCGAGAGAGACCGCTGCTGCAACCAGCGTCCTCAAATTCCCCCGAGAAAGAGGAAATGAAGTTACTTCGGGATAACGTGGACCGGCTCTGCCCTGCGCGTCTTCGCCGAGTCATCTCTGCTGTTCTCTCCGCCACTCCACTCAGAACCAGCTGCCGTGTTTTCGCCGACCTGTTTTACCTTGATGGTCACGGTGTTTTTTCCGCAGGTTTCACTTCACTCAGCTGGCCGACAGACCCGCTGATTCTCTCCGCTTTAACCTAAATAGCAATTCGGGACTCGGTGCTCCGTTTGGATCTAAACAGAGAGCCGGGGTTAGCTGAGAGGCTAGCAGAGGCTAACTGGTTGTGCTTCTTTCGGTCATGCTGCAGTTAACGCTCCGCTGCTGCCTGTTTGCTGCCTGTTAGTTGTGTTCACCACGCTTGACTATTTTGTGTTTGTCCCGCTCGGGACTACTGTGTTTGTGCTGCCGTGAGTGAGAAAGTAAACTGATTTGTCGATCTTAAACCAGACAACGTGCGTTACAGACTGCCGTCCATACGTGCGCTCTCTGTGGAAAAAGAACCGCTTCTCTCTCTCTCACGATCGCTCTCCCTCCTCCCTCTCTTGTGACTAACACCATACTCACGCGCGCACAGATACACGCACCGACATCGTTTTGCACATCTGATGGTCAGATAACGTCGGACAAAAGTGTCCAACCTGCAAGTGTCCAACCCTGTGCAAAGCTGTTTGTGTTTTGTTTGGTAGAATTAGATTTTAGAATAGCTATTTATTGAATGAAGCATTTGTTAACTTTGTTAATTTTGCTAAGTTTCATAAACACTGTTATATCTTTAAAGAGAAGTTCTTTAGTCATTATTGGTAACATATTGTGAAAAGTGGCTGATTGAAGGAGTCAGAGCTCGAATTCAACCCTTCTTTGTTCACCCTTGACTGATTATCTCTCAGATATGAACATTCTAGGTGAACTCCCATTTATGAGACTACCTTGCTCGGTTATTGGCCCCGGTTTCGGGGTGGTGCTTCGTATCTGTTAGTTCATATTAATAATTCTGTTAATTGTTATAATTAATTATTATTGATAATTGATAATTATAGCAAATAATTAACTGTGTTCTTCGCAGATTCCTACAGTTGGTACCTGAATTACTGATTAAGGTTAACAATATTTTGATGTCATAATTCATAATTGTCTGTGAACGGAGGGGTGGGCTCACAGAGAGACACTGGTTAGTATTGTGTGTAAAAAGACTCTCACACTGATCATCTCCAAACGTTTTCTTGGTTCCCACAAGCTCAACTGACTGCGCCGCGGCCCGCTGTGCGCAAGGGCGCGAAGGCCCGTCCAACGCTGCTTGCAGCTTTAATTAGGGCCTGAGCCCAAAGGGCGAAGACCCTCTTGTTTTTCGTGTGTTTGTTTGTTTCTTATTATTATTATTATTATTATTATTATTCTTTATTATTACGCCACTTTAACTCTAAATTTGACCCCCTAAACATGCTCAAAAACTCACCAAATTTGGCACGCACATCAGGAATGGTGAAAAATTTGATAAAATGTAAAAATTAAACCCCAAAGTGCCAAAATGTGCTCTCTAGCGCCACCTATGTATCTAAAACGGCCACCACGGCCCGTAGGAATGTGGTAGAGAGATCGAACCAAAACCCAATTATTCGTCTCATCAAGACCTACAAATCATACGCTGACACCCCTGACCTAAATCCAACAGGAAATCTGTAATGTCAATTTCAAAGTATGATTTTTTGCCAATTTTGGACCTTGAATAAACGCTATCTCCTCCTAGGGCGTTAATGGTATCGGCTTCAAACTTTAATACAGAACTTATCACACTGTGTTGAGCAAAAGTTATTAAAAACTTTGTAATAACTCGAACGGTTTAGATTTAGTAAGCCCTGAAAGTTGGAGTGCGACATTACACCTTACAATGTAAACCAATGGGGAGGCAAATTCTGGGCATGGACTTTGTGCCAAACTGGGGCATCTGGCGTCTAAACTATAAGTCCCACCACTTTCAAACCTGTATCAATGGATTCGCGACGAAAATTCCTACAAAAAAATGATATTTTTATGTAGGATTTGGCCAAAGTTATGGGATTTATGAGGATTTTTCACAAGAAGATCACTTTGAAATCTTTCCTTCCAACTGTGAGGGAGAGAGAGAGAATGGGAGGGGGGGGATGGGTAAAGTAAACATCTGCCTGTGACAGAAGCCCTTGGACTGCACCACACTCCACTTACTTAGTGCTTTCACACATGTGACAGCAGTGTTCAATCCTTACTTCTTTTCAAGGAGCGCATGTGCTCCTAAATGAAAGAAATTAGGAGCATACATATAACTTTAGGAGCACACTGAAAAATGTTCAAGTAAGAGTTTCTTACAGAAAACAATTCATTTCATACATATTTACAATTTATCACATACATATTTAAACTCTGTGTGTGTGTGTGTGTGTGTATGTAAATCACAATTAGCTGTTTTTAGGGGTGCTTGTTTATGGCAAAAATTATAATCACAATCAGTTTTGTTCAATATTGAGATCATGATTATTTAACATGATTACTTTTTGACTGTCATCTTCTGCAATTGCTGTTGTTCATACATGCACATATTTTTTCTAACTTGGCTGAGGAGACTATTACACATCTAATCATATATTGTAGTAATGATTAAGAAAAAGTATAGCCTATATGAGGGAAAAACTCAGGAAGGCTGGAGCTCCGGAGCTCCGTATTAAAACTGTAATGGACCTGCCATGAGGGTGGAGCAAACTCCATTTCCAAGAATGCTTTGCGATTTTCACACCTCAGCAGGGAGCAGTCAATATCGGTCCCTCATTGGCGGAGACGCTCCTGCACAGCGGAGCGTCCTGAGGACGCAGCCATGACATCACCACCCCTTTATAAGCGAGCACGCCCGAAATATACGTCTTTCCCATGTCACTGAGCTAGGGTTAACTCCTGTTCCCCTGTGAGTTAGCTTGACTACCCCACGAACATGTTTTCCCCTCATCGAAGACTCCCCTCGTCGGACGAGACGAGACTTTGCCCGTGTTCACCCGAACACATTCCTGGACCCGAGAGAGACCGCTGCTGCAACCAGCGTCCTCAAATTCCCCCGAGAAAGAGGAAATGAAGTTACTTCGGGATAACGTGGACCGGCTCTGCCCTGCGCGTCTTCGCCGAGTCATCTCTGCTGTTCTCTCCGCCACTCCACTCAGAGCCAGTTGCCGTGTTTTCGCCGACCTGTTTTACCTTGATGGTCACGGTGTTTTTCCCGCAGGTTACACTTCACTCAGCTGGCCGACAGACCCGCTGATTCTCTCCGCTTTAACCTAAATAGCAATTCGGGACTCGGTGCTCCGTTTGGATCTAAACAGAGAGCCGGGGTTAGCTGAGAGGCTAGCAGAGGCTAACTGGTTGTGCTTCTTTCGGTCATGCTGCAGTTAACGCTCCGCTGCTGCGTGTTTGCTGCCTGTTAGTTGTGTTCACCACGCTTGACTATTTTGTGTTTGTCCCGCTCGGGACTACTGTGTTTGTGCTGCCGTGAGTGAGAAAGTAAACTGATTTGTCGATCTTAAACCAGACAACGTGCGTTACAGACTGCCGTCCATACGTGCGCTCTCTGTGGAAAAAGAACCGCTTCTCTCTCTCTCTCACGATCGCTTTCCCTCCTCCCTCTCTTGTGACTAACACCATACTCACGTGCGCACAGATACACGCACCGACATCGTTTTGCACATCTGATGGTCAGATAACGTCGGACAAAAGTGTCCAACCTGCAAGTGTCCAACCCTGTGCAAAGCTGTTTGTGTTTTGTTTGGTAGAATTAGATTTTAGAATAGCTATTTATTGAATGAAGCATTTGTTAACTTTGTTAATTTTGCTAAGTTTCATAAACACTGTTATATCTTTAAAGAGAAGTTCTTTAGTCATTATTGGTAACATATTGTGAAAAGTGGCTGATTGAAGGAGTCAGAGCTCGAATTCAACCCTTCTTTGTTCACCCTTGACTGATTATCTCTCAGATATTAACATTCTAGGTGAACTCCCATTTATGAGACTACCTTGCTCGGTTATTGGCCCCGGTTTCGGGGTGGTGCTTCGTATCTGTTAGTTCATATTAATAATTCTGTTAATTGTTATAATTAATTATTATTGATAATTGATAATTATAGCAAATAATTAACTGTGTTCTTCGCAGATTCCTACAGTTGGTACCTGAATTACTGATTAAGGTTAACAATATTTTGATGTCATAATTCATAATTGTCTGTGAACGGAGGGGTGGGCTCACAGAGAGACACTGGTTAGTATTGTGTGTAAAAAGACTCTCACACTGATCATCTCCAAACGCTTTCTTGGTTCCCACAAGCTCAACTGACTGCGCCGCGGCCCGCTGTGCGCAAGGGCGCGAAGGCCCGTTCAACGCTGCTTGCAGCTTTAATTAGGGCCTGAGCCCAAAGGGCGAAGACCCTCTTGTTTTTCGTGTGTTTGTTTGTTTCTTATTATTATTATTATTATTATTATTATTCTTTATTATTACGCCACTTTAACTCTAAATTTGACCCCCTAAACATGCTCAAAAACTCACCAAATTTGGCACGCACATCAGGAATGGTGAAAAATTTGATAAAATGTAAAAATTAAACCCCAAAGTGCCAAAATGTGCTCAAGAGCGCCACCTATGTATCTAAAACGGCCACCACGGCCCGTAGGAATGTCGTAGAGAGATCGAACCAAAACCCAATTATTCGTCTCATCAAGACCTACAAATCATACGCTGACACCCCTGACCTAAATCCAACAGGAAATCTGCAATGTCCATTTCAAATTATGATTTTTTGCCAATTTTGGACCTTGAATAAACGCTATCTCCTCCTAGGGCGTTAATGGTATCGGCTTCAAACTTTAATACATGACTTATCACACTGTGTTGAGCAAAAGTTATTAAAAACTTTGTAATAACTCGAACGGTTTAGATTTAGTAAGCCCTGAAAGTTGGAGTGCGACATTACACCTTACAATGTAAACCAATGGGGAGGCAAATTCTGGGCATGGACTTTGTGCCAAACTGGGGCATCTGGCGTCTAAACTATAAGTCCCACCACTTTCAAACCTGTATCAATGGATTCGCGACGAAAATTCCTACAAAAAAATGATATTTTTATGTAGGATTTGGCCAAAGTTATGGGATTTATGAGGATTTTTCACAAGAAGATCACTTTGAAATCTTTCCTTCCAACTGTGAGGGAGAGAGAGAGAATGGGAGGGGGGGGATGGGTAAAGTAAACATCTGCCTGTGACAGAAGCCCTTGGACTGCACCACACTCCACTTACTTAGTGCTTTCACACATGTGACAGCAGTGTTCAATCCTTACTTCTTTTCAAGGAGCGCATGTGCTCCTAAATGAAAGAAATTAGGAGCATACATATAACTTTAGGAGCACACTGAAAAATGTTCAAGTAAGAGTTTCTTACAGAAAACAATTCATTTCATACATATTTACAATTTATCACATACATATTTAAACTCTGTGTGTGTGTGTGTGTGTGTGTGTGTGTGTGTGTGTGTGTGTGTATGTAAATCACAATTAGCTGTTTTTAGGGGTGCTTGTTTATGGCAAAAATTATAATCACAATCAGTTTTGTTCAATATTGAGATCATGATTATTTAACATGATTACTTTTTGACTGTCATCTTCTGCAATTGCTGTTGTTCATACATGCACATATTTTTTCTAACTTGGCTGAGGAGACTATTACATATGTAATCATATATTGTAGTAATGATTAAGAAAAACTATAGCCTATATGAGGGAAAAACTCAGGAAGGCTGGAGTTCCGGAGCTCCGTATTAAAACTGTAATGGACCTGCCATGAGGGTGGAGCAAACTCCATTTCCAAGGATGCTTTTCGATTTTCACACTTCAGCAGGGAGCAGTCAACATCGGTCCCTCATTGGCGGAGACGCTCCTGCACAGCGGAGCGTCCTGAGGACGCAGCCATGACATCACCACCTCTTTATAAGCGAGCACGCCCAAACTACACGTCTTTCCCATGTCACTGAGCTAGGGGTAACTCCTGTTCCCCTGTGAGTTAGCTTGACTACCCCACGAACATGTTTTCCCCTCATCGAAGACTCCCCTCGTCGGACGAGACGAGACTTTGCCCGTGTTCACCCGAACACATTCCTGGACCCGAGAGAGACCGCTGCTGCAACCAGCGTCCTCAAATTCCCCCGAGAAAGAGGAAATGAAGTTACTTCGGGATAACGTGGACCGGCTCTGCCCTGCGCGTCTTCGCCGAGTCGTCTCTGCTGTTCTCTCCGCCACTCCACTCAGAACCAGCTGCCGTGTTTCCGCCGACGTGCGAGAACGGCACCGTCTGCCTCCGAGCCAAGAACAAAGATGGACATTAAGACGGACTACACACACACACAACCTGCGCACTTTCTGAAGCGACCAAGTAAGAGGCATAAGTCTGGGCATAGGCAGTGTTAGTTGTGTGTTCTTTTCAGCATCAGTTGCTGTTGTTTAGCATTTAGCCTTTTTAGCTTTATTGCTATTGTTCTTGTTGTGTGAGTTGACGGACCGCCGAGTCCATTTTTCTCTGCTTTACTCTGAGTAGTATTTTAAGTTTGCTGCCTGTTAGTTATGTTCACTACGCTAGACTATTTTGTGTTTGTCCCGCTCGGGACTACTGCTGTCTTTCTGCCGCCGTGAGTGAGAAAGTAACTGCTTTGTCGATCTGAAACCAGACAACGTACGTTACAGACTGCCGTCCGTACGTGCGCTCTCTGTGGACAAAAGAGCCGCTTCTCTCCCTCTCACGATCGCTTTCCCTCCTTCCTCTCTTGCTACTAACACACACACACACACACACACACACACACACATACATATATACATACATACATACATACACGCATTCCCCTGCAAGTGTCCAACCCTGTGCAAAGCTGTTTGTGTTTTGTTTGGTAGAATTAGATTTTAGAATAGCTATTTATTGAATGAAGCATTTGTTAACTTTGTTAATTTTGCTAAGTTTCATAAACACTGTTATATCTTTAAAGAGAAGTTCTTTAGTCATTATTGGTAACATATTGTGAAAAGTGGCTGATTGAAGGAGTCAGAGCTCGAATTCAACCCTTCTTTGTTCACCCTTGACTGATTATCTCTCAGATATGAACATTCTAGGTGAACTCCCATTTATGAGACTACCTTGCTCGGTTATTGGCCCCGGTTTCGGGGTGGTGCTTCGTATCTGTTAGTTCATATTAATAATTCTGTTAATTGTTATAATTAATTATTATTGATAATTGATAATTATAGCAAATAATTAACTGTGTTCTTCGCAGATTCCTACAGTTGGTACCTGAATTACTGATTAAGGTTAACAATATTTTGATGTCATAATTCATAATTGTCTGTGAACGGAGGGGTGGGCTCACAGAGAGACACTGGTTAGTATTGTGTGTAAAAAGACTCTCACACTGATCATCTCCAAACGCTTTCTTGGTTCCCACAAGCTCAACTGACTGCGCCGCGGCCCGCTGTGCGCAAGGGCGCGAAGGCCCGTCCAACGCTGCTTGCAGCTTTAATTATTATTATTCTTTATTATTACGCCACTTTAACTCTAAATTTGACCCCCTAAACATGCTCAAAAACTCACCAAATTTGGCACGCACATCAGGAATGGTGAAAAATTTGATAAAATGTAAAAATTAAACCCCAAAGTGCCAAAATGTGCTCTCTAGCGCCACCTATGTATCTAAAACGGCCACCACGGCCCGTAGGAATGTCGTAGAGAGATCGAACCAAAACCCAATTATTCGTCTCATCAAGACCTACAAATCATACGCTGACACCCCTGACCTAAATCCAACAGGAAATCTGCAATGTCAATTTCAAAGTATGATTTTTTGCCAATTTTGGACCTTGAATAAACGCTATCTCCTCCTAGGGCGTTAATGGTATCGGCTTCAAACTTTAATACATGACTTATCACACTGTGTTGAGCAAAAGTTATTAAAAACTTTGTAATAACTCGAACGGTTTAGATTTAGTAAGCCCTGAAAGTTGGAGTGCGACATTACACCTTACAATGTAAACCAATGGGGAGGCAAATTCTGGGCATGGACTTTGTGCCAAACTGGGGCATCTGGCGTCTAAACTATAAGTCCCACCACTTTCAAACCTGTATCAATGGATTCGCGACGAAAATTCCTACAAAAAAATGATATTTTTATGTAGGATTTGGCCAAAGTTATGGGATTTATGAGGATTTTTCACAAGAAGATCACTTTGAAATCTTTCCTTCCAACTGTGAGGGAGAGAGAGAGAATGGGAGGGGGGGGATGGGTAAAGTAAACATCTGCCTGTGACAGAAGCCCTTGGACTGCACCACACTCCACTTACTTAGTGCTTTCACACATGTGACAGCAGTGTTCAATCCTTACTTCTTTTCAAGGAGCGCATGTGCTCCTAAATGAAAGAAATTAGGAGCATACATATAACTTTAGGAGCACACTGAAAAATGTTCAAGTAAGAGTTTCTTACAGAAAACAATTCATTTCATACATATTTACAATTTATCACATACATATTTAAACTCTGTGTGTGTGTGTGTGTGTGTGTGTGTGTGTATGTAAATCACAATTAGCTGTTTTTAGGGGTGCTTGTTTATGGCAAAAATTATAATCACAATCAGTTTTGTTCAATATTGAGATCATGATTATTTAACATGATTACTTTTTGACTGTCATCTTCTGCAATTGCTGTTGTTCATACATGCACATATTTTTTCTAACTTGGCTGAGGAGACTATTACACATCTAATCATATATTGTAGTAATGATTAAGAAAAAGTATAGCCTATATGAGGGAAAAACTCAGGAAGGCTGGAGCTCCGGAGCTCCGTATTAAAACTGTAATGGACCTGCCATGAGGGTGGAGCAAACTCCATTTCCAAGGATGCTTTGCGATTTTCACACCTCAGCAGGGAGCAGTCAATATCGGTCCCTCATTGGCGGAGACGCTCCTGCACAGCGGAGCGTCCTGAGGACGCAGCCATGACATCACCACCCCTTTATAAGCGAGCACGCCCGAAATATACGTCTTTCCCATGTCACTGAGCTAGGGTTAACTCCTGTTCCCCTGTGAGTTAGCTTGACTACCCCACGAACATGTTTTCCCCTCATCGAAGACTCCCCTCGTCGGACGAGACGAGACTTTGCCCGTGTTCACCCGAACACATTCCTGGACCCGAGAGAGACCGCTGCTGCAACCAGCGTCCTCAAATTCCCCCGGAGAAAGAGGAAATGAAGTTACTTCGGGATAACGTGGACCGGCTCTGCCCTGCGCGTCTTCGCCGAGTCATCTCTGCTGTTCTCTCCGCCACTCCACTCAGAGCCAGCTGCCGTGTTTTCGCCGACCTGTTTTACCTTGATGGTCACGGTGTTTTTTCCGCAGGTTACACTTCACTCAGCTGGCCGACAGACCCGCTGATTCTCTCCGCTTTAACCTAAATAGCAATTCGGGACTCGGTGCTCCGTTTGGATCTAAACAGAGAGCCGGGGTTAGCTGAGAGGCTAGCAGAGGCTAACTGGTTGTGCTTCTTTCGGTCATGCTGCAGTTAACGCTCCGCTGCTGCCTGTTTGCTGCCTGTTAGTTGTGTTCACCACGCTTGACTATTTTGTGTTTGTCCCGCTCGGGACTACTGTGTTTGTGCTGCCGTGAGTGAGAAAGTAAACTGATTTGTCGATCTTAAAACAGACAACGTGCGTTACAGACTGCCGTCCGTACGTGCGCTCTCTGTGGAAAAAGAACCGCTTCTCTCTCTCTCACGATCGCTCTCCCTCCTCCCTCTCTTGTGACTAACACCATACTCACGCGCGCACAGATACACGCACCGACATCGTTTTGCACATCTGATGGTCAGATAACGTCGGACAAAAGTGTCCAACCTGCAAGTGTCCAACCCTGTGCAAAGCTGTTTGTGTTTTGTTTGGTAGAATTAGATTTTAGAATAGCTATTTATTGAATGAAGCATTTGTTAACTTTGTTAATTTTGCTAAGTTTCATAAACACTGTTATATCTTTAAAGAGAAGTTCTTTAGTCATTATTGGTAACATATTGTGAAAAGTGGCTGATTGAAGGAGTCAGAGCTCAAATTCAACCCCTCTTTGTTCACCCTTGACTGATTATCTCTCAGATATTAACATTCTAGGTGAACTCCCATTTATGAGACTACCTTGCTCGGTTATTGGCCCCGGTTTCGGGGTGGTGCTTCGTATCTGTTAGTTCATATTAATAATTCTGTTAATTGTTATAATTAATTATTATTGATAATTGATAATTATAGCAAATAATTAACTGTGTTCTTCGCAGATTCCTACAGTTGGTACCTGAATTACTGATTAAGGTTAACAATATTTTGATGTCATAATTCATAATTGTCTGTGAACGGAGGGGTGGGCTCACAGAGAGACACTGGTTAGTATTGTGTGTAAAAAGACTCTCACACTGATCATCTCCAAACGCTTTCTTGGTTCCCACAAGCTCAACTGACTGCGCCGCGGCCCGCTGTGCGCAAGGGCGCGAAGGCCCGTCCAACGCTGCTTGCAGCTTTAATTAGGGCCTGAGCCCAAAGGGCGAAGACCCTCTTGTTTTTCGTGTGTTTGTTTGTTTCTTATTATTATTATTATTATTATTATTATTATTCTTTATTATTACGCCACTTTAACTCTAAATTTGACCCCCTAAACATGCTCAAAAACTCACCAAATTTGGCACGCACATCAGGAATGGTGAAAAATTTGATAAAATGTAAAAATTAAACCCCAAAGTGCCAAAATGTGCTCTCTAGCGCCACCTATGTATCTAAAACGGCCACCACGGCCCGTAGGAATGTCGTAGAGAGATCGAACCAAAACCCAATTATTCGTCTCATCAAGACCTACAAATCATACGCTGACACCCCTGACCTAAATCCAACAGGAAATCTGTAATGTCAATTTCAAAGTATGATTTTTTACCAATTTTGGACCTTGAATAAACGCTATCTCCTCCTAGGGCGTTAATGGTATCGGCTTCAAACTTTAATACAGAACTTATCACACTGTGTTGAGCAAAAGTTATTAAAAACTTTGTAATAACTCGAACGGTTTAGATTTAGTAAGCCCTGAAAGTTGGAGTGCGACATTACACCTTACAATGTAAACCAATGGGGAGGCAAATTCTGGGCATGGACTTTGTGCCAAACTGGGGCATCTGGCGTCTAAACTATAAGTCCCACCACTTTCAAACCTGTATCAATGGATTCGCGACGAAAATTCCTACAAAAAAATGATATTTTTATGTAGGATTTGGCCAAAGTTATGGGATTTATGAGGATTTTTCACAAGAAGATCACTTTGAAATCTTTCCTTCCAACTGTGAGGGAGAGAGAGAGAATGGGAGGGGGGGGATGGGTAAAGTAAACATCTGCCTGTGACAGAAGCCCTTGGACTGCACCACACTCCACTTACTTAGTGCTTTCACACATGTGACAGCAGTGTTCAATCCTTACTTCTTTTCAAGGAGCGCATGTGCTCCTAAATGAAAGAAATTAGGAGCATACATATAACTTTAGGAGCACACTGAAAAATGTTCAAGTAAGAGTTTCTTACAGAAAACAATTCATTTCATACATATTTACAATTTATCACATACATATTTAAACTCTGTGTGTGTGTGTGTGTGTGTATGTAAATCACAATTAGCTGTTTTTAGGGGTGCTTGTTTATGGCAAAAATTATAATCACAATCAGTTTTGTTCAATATTGAGATCATGATTATTTAACATGATTACTTTTTGACTGTCATCTTCTGCAATTGCTGTTGTTCATACATGCACATATTTTTTCTAACTTGGCTGAGGAGACTATTACACATCTAATCATATATTGTAGTAATGATTAAGAAAAAGTATAGCCTATATGAGGGAAAAACTCAGGAAGGCTGGAGCTCCGGAGCTCCGTATTAAAACTGTAATGGACCTGCCATGAGGGTGGAGCAAACTCCATTTCCAAGAATGCTTTGCGATTTTCACACCTCAGCAGGGAGCAGTCAATATCGGTCCCTCATTGGCGGAGACGCTCCTGCACAGCGGAGCGTCCTGAGGACGCAGCCATGACATCACCACCCCTTTATAAGCGAGCACGCCCGAAATATACGTCTTTCCCATGTCACTGAGCTAGGGTTAACTCCTGTTCCCCTGTGAGTTAGCTTGACTACCCCACGAACATGTTTTCCCCTCATCGAAGACTCCCCTCGTCGGACGAGACGAGACTTTGCCCGTGTTCACCCGAACACATTCCTGGACCCGAGAGAGACTGCTGCTGCAACCAGCGTCCTCAAATTCCCCCGGAGAAAGAGGAAATGAAGTTACTTCGGGATAACGTGGACCGGCTCTGCCCTGCGCGTCTTCGCCGAGTCATCTCTGCTGTTCTCTCCGCCACTCCACTCAGAGCCAGCTGCCGTGTTTTCGCCGACCTGTTTTACCTTGATGGTCACGGTGTTTTTTCCGCAGGTTACACTTCACTCAGCTGGCCGACAGACCCGCTGATTCTCTCCGCTTTAACCTAAATAGCAATTCGGGACTCGGTGCTCCGTTTGGATCTAAACAGAGAGCCGGGGTTAGCTGAGAGGCTAGCAGAGGCTAACTGGTTGTGCTTCTTTCGGTCATGCTGCAGTTAACGCTCCGCTGCTGCCTGTTTGCTGCCTGTTAGTTGTGTTCACCACGCTTGACTATTTTGTGTTTGTCCCGCTCGGGACTACTGTGTTTGTGCTGCCGTGAGTGAGAAAGTAAACTGATTTGTCGATCTTAAACCAGACAACGTGCGTTACAGACTGCCGTCCATACGTGCGCTCTCTGTGGAAAAAGAACCGCTTCTCTCTCTCTCACGATCGCTCTTCCTCCTCCCTCTCTTGTGACTAACACCATACTCACGCGCGCACAGATACACGCACCGACATCGTTTTGCACATCTGATGGTCAGATAACGTCGGACAAAAGTGTCCAACCTGCAAGTGTCCAACCCTGTGCAAAGCTGTTTGTGTTTTGTTTGGTAGAATTAGATTTTAGAATAGCTGTTTATTGAATGAAGCATTTGTTAACTTTGTTAATTTTGCTAAGTTTCATAAACACTGTTATATCTTTAAAGAGAAGTTCTTTAGTCATTATTGGTAACATATTGTGAAAAGTGGCTGATTGAAGGAGTCAGAGCTCGAATTCAACCCTTCTTTGTTCACCCTTGACTGATTATCTCTCAGATATGAACATTCTAGGTGAACTCCCATTTATGAGACTACCTTGCTCGGTTATTGGCCCCGGTTTCGGGGTGGTGCTTCGTATCTGTTAGTTCATATTAATAATTCTGTTAATTGTTATAATTAATTATTATTGATAATTGATAATTATAGCAAATAATTAACTGTGTTCTTCGCAGATTCCTACAGTTGGTACCTGAATTACTGATTAAGGTTAACAATATTTTGATGTCATAATTCATAATTGTCTGTGAACGGAGGGGTGGGCTCACAGAGAGACACTGGTTAGTATTGTGTGTAAAAAGACTCTCACACTGATCATCTCCAAACGCTTTCTTGGTTCCCACAAGCTCAACTGACTGCGCCGCGGCCCGCTGTGCGCAAGGGCGCGAAGGCCCGTCCAACGCTGCTTGCAGCTTTAATTATTCTTTCTTTCTTGTTACGCCACTTTAACTCTAAATTTGACCCCCTAAACATGCTCAAAAACTCACCAAATTTGGCACGCACATCAGGAATGGTGAAAAATTTGATAAAATGAAAAAATTAAACCCCAAAGTGCCAAAATGTGCTCTCTAGCGCCACCTATGTATCTAAAACGGCCACCACGGCCCGTAGGAATGTCGTAGAGAGATCGAACCAAAACCCAATTATTCGTCTCATCAAGACCTACAAATCATACGCTGACACCCCTGACCTAAATCCAACAGGAAATCTGCAATGTCCATTTCAAAGTATGATTTTTTGCCAATTTTGGACCTTGAATAAACGCTATCTCCTCCTAGGGCGTTAATGGTATCGGCTTCAAACTTTAATACATGACTTATCACACTGTGTTGAGCAAAAGTTATTAAAAACTTTGTAATAACTCGAACGGTTTAGATTTAGTAAGCCCTGAAAGTTGGAGTGCGACATTACACCTTACAATGTAAACCAATGGGGAGGCAAATTCTGGGCATGGACTTTGTGCCAAACTGGGGCATCTGGCGTCTAAACTATAAGTCCCACCACTTTCAAACCTGTATCAATGGATTCGCGACGAAAATTCCTACAAAAAAATGATATTTTTATGTAGGATTTGGCCAAAGTTATGGGATTTATGAGGATTTTTCACAAGAAGATCACTTTGAAATCTTTCCTTCCAACTGTGAGGGAGAGAGAGAGAATGGGAGGGGGGGGATGGGTAAAGTAAACATCTACTGCCTGTGACAGAAGCCCTTGGACTGCACCACACTCCACTTACTTAGTGCTTTCACACATGTGACAGCAGTGTTCAATCCTTACTTCTTTTCAAGGAGCGCATGTGCTCCTAAATGAAAGAAATTAGGAGCATACATATAACTTTAGGAGCACACTGAAAAATGTTCAAGTAAGAGTTTCTTACAGAAAACAATTCATTTCATACATATTTACAATTTATCACATACATATTTAAACTCTGTGTGTGTGTGTGTGTGTGTGTGTGTGTGTGTATGTAAATCACAATTAGCTGTTTTTAGGGGTGCTTGTTTATGGCAAAAATTATAATCACAATCATTTTTGTTCAATATTGAGATCATGATTATTTAACATGATTACTTTTTGCCTGTCATCTTCTGCAATTGCTGTTGTTCATACATGCACATATTTTTTCTAACTTGGCTGAGGAGACTATTACACATCTAATCATATATTGTAGTAATGATTAAGAAAAAGTATAGCCTATATGAGGGAAAAACTCAGGAAGGCTGGAGCTCCGGAGCTCCGTATTAAAACTGTAATGGACCTGCCATGAGGGTGGAGCAAACTCCATTTCCAAGAATGCTTTGCGATTTTCACACCTCAGCAGGGAGCAGTCAATATCGGTCCCTCATTGGCGGAGACGCTCCTGCACAGCGGAGCGTCCTGAGGACGCAGCCATGACATCACCACCCCTTTATAAGCGAGCACGCCCGAAATATACGTCTTTCCCATGTCACTGAGCTAGGGTTAACTCCTGTTCCCCTGTGAGTTAGCTTGACTACCCCACGAACATGTTTTCCCCTCATCGAAGACTCCCCTCGTCGGACGAGACGAGACTTTGCCCGTGTTCACCCGAACACATTCCTGGACCCGAGAGAGACCGCTGCTGCAACCAGCGTCCTCAAATTCCCCCGGAGAAAGAGGAAATGAAGTTACTTCGGGATAACGTGGACCGGCTCTGCCCTGCGCGTCTTCGCCGAGTCATCTCTGCTGTTCTCTCCGCCACTCCACTCAGAGCCAGCTGCCGTGTTTTCGCCGACCTGTTTTACCTTGATGGTCACGGTGTTTTTTCCGCAGGTTACACTTCACTCAGCTGGCCGACAGACCCGCTGATTCTCTCCGCTTTAACCTAAATAGCAATTCGGGACTCGGTGCTCCGTTTGGATCTAAACAGAGAGCCGGGGTTAGCTGAGAGGCTAGCAGAGGCTAACTGGTTGTGCTTCTTTCGGTCATGCTGCAGTTAACGCTCCGCTGCTGCCTGTTTGCTGCCTGTTAGTTGTGTTCACCACGCTTGACTATTTTGTGTTTGTCCCGCTCGGGACTACTGTGTTTGTGCTGCCGTGAGTGAGAAAGTAAACTGATTTGTCGATCTTAAACCAGACAACGTGCGTTACAGACTGCCGTCCATACGTGCGCTCTCTGTGGAAAAAGAACCGCTTCTCTCTCTCTCACGATCGCTCTCCCTCCTCCCTCTCTTGTGACTAACACCATACTCACGCGCGCACAGATACACGCACCGACATCGTTTTGCACATCTGATGGTCAGATAACGTCGGACAAAAGTGTCCAACCTGCAAGTGTCCAACCCTGTGCAAAGCTGTTTGTGTTTTGTTTGGTAGAATTAGATTTTAGAATAGCTATTTATTGAATGAAGCATTTGTTAACTTTGTTAATTTTGCTAAGTTTCATAAACACTGTTATATCTTTAAAGAGAAGTTCTTTAGTCATTATTGGTAACATATTGTGAAAAGTGGCTGATTGAAGGAGTCAGAGCTCGAATTCAACCCTTCTTTGTTCACCCTTGACTGATTATCTCTCAGATATGAACATTCTAGGTGAACTCCCATTTATGAGACTACCTTGCTCGGTTATTGGTCCCGGTTTCGGGGTGGTGCTTCGTATCTGTTAGTTCATATTAATAATTCTGTTAATTGTTATAATTAATTATTATTGATAATTGATAATTATAGCAAATAATTAACTGTGTTCTTCGCAGATTCCTACAGTTGGTACCTGAATTACTGATTAAGGTTAACAATATTTTGATGTCATAATCCATAATTGTCTGTGAACGGAGGGGTGGGCTCACAGAGAGACACTGGTTAGTATTGTGTGTAAAAAGACTCTCACACTGATCATCTCCAAACGCTTTCTTGGTTCCCACAAGCTCAACTGACTGCGCCGCGGCCCGCTGTGCGCAAGGGCGCGAAGGCCCGTTCAACGCTGCTTGCAGCTTTAATTAGGGCCCGAGCACCGACCGGTGCGAAGCCCTATTGAAACTGAAGGAGTTATTATTATTAGGGCCCGAGCACCGACCGGTGCGAAGCCCTATTGAAACTGAAGGAGTTATTATTATTATTAGGGCCCGAGCACCGACCGGTGCGAAGCCCTATTGAAACTGAAGGAGTTATTATTATTATTATTATTATTATTATTATTATTATTCCTCCGAAACAAACGCATTTTTGAGGGCCTAAACATGCACGAAAACTCATGAAAATTTGCACAGATGTCAAGACTGGCGAAAATTGCGATATTTTATGGGTCTCGAAATAAAGCGGGACAAAATGGCTCGACAGCGCCACCTAGAAAGTCAAGAAAATTGAGCCCCTCGATACAGATTGTCGTAGGAGAACGAAATTCGGTATGCATATGTATCATGACCAGACGCACCAAAAAGTCTCAAGGACACATAGCCTAACTCCAACAGGAAGTCGGCCATTTTGTATCAAAGTTGAAATTTTGCACCGATTTTGTCATTTCCAGCCCGCATACTTTAACGAACTCCTCCTAGAGATTTGACCCCAGGACTTTCAAATTCGGTCCGTATCATCTACAGGCATAGGAGATTAAAAGTTATTAAAACAATTCTCATTAGTCTTTCCTAGGGGGCGTGGCTGGGCGGCGAATTTCGATCCTTCGCCATGAAAAATGAAACGGCTATAACTCCGGCATACATGATCCTAAGAGAGCCAAACCTTTTGTGCTTCATAAGAGTCCCGCCCTGAACGGGTCCATGTGACAATACAGGATATGAGTCATAGCGCCACCTCCTGGCAACAGGAAGTTACATGTTTTACGCTCTGACGCCCTGTGGGCAGCACGGTGATGGAATCCAGATGAAATTTACTGAGAATAGCCTCAAGACCTTGGAGATCTTATATTATGAAGTTGGTGACCCTTCGTTGAAAGGTGTTGCCATGGCGACGCGGCGAATTTCGATGTGACGCCATGAAATTTCAATGCCTTATAACTTGACTCCACGTGGTCTGATCTTTTCCAAATTTCATATGCTTGTTAAGAGTCCCGATCTGAACACATGTTCAGTCTCATATTTAGCGAAAGTCATAGCGCCACCTACTGGCAACAGGAAGTATCATGCGTCGTACTTTGTCTAATTACTCCTAGGAAATTTGGCTGATGCACCTGAAATTAAGTCAGCTAATAAACAAGACCTTGGTGATGCTACATTTGGCAGCTCATGACCCAAAACTGAATGCTGTTACCATGGCGACACATCCTTCGCCATGAAATACGATACTGTTTTTCAGGGAGAAGGGATTGCTCTACAGTCATGAAACTTGACACACATGTCTAGAGTGATGTCAGCTAAAATCCTATGTGGTCACTTTGAATGGGCGTGGCAAAATGGCTCAACAGCGCCCCCTTTAAAAAATGAAACGGCTATAACTCCGGCATACATGATCCTAAGAGAGCCAAACCTTTTGTGCTTCATAAGAGTCCCGCCCTGAACGGGTCCATGTGACAATACAGGATATGAGTCATAGCGCCACCTCCTGGCAACAGGAAGTTACATGTTTTACGCTCTGACGCCCTGTGGGCAGCACGGTGATGGAATCCAGCTGAAATTTACTGAGAATAGCCTCAAGACCTTGGAGATCTTATATTATGAAGTTGGTGACCCTTCGTTGAAAGGTGTTGCCATGGCGACGCGGCGAATTTCGATGTGACGCCATGAAATTTCAATGCCTTATAACTTGACTCCACGTGGTCTGATCTTTTCCAAATTTCATATGCTTGTTAAGAGTCCCGATCTGAACACATGTTCAGTCTCATATTTAGCGAAAGTCATAGCGCCACCTACTGGCAACAGGAAGTATCATGCGTCGTACTTTGTCTAATTACTCCTAGGAAATTTGGCTGATGCACCTGAAATTAAGTCAGCTAATAAACAAGACCTTGGTGATGCTACATTTGGCAGCTCATGACCCAAAACTGAATGCTGTTACCATGGCGACACATCCTTCGCCATGAAATATGATACTGTTTTTCAGGGAGAAGGGATTGCTCTACAGTCATGAAACTTGACACACATGTCTAGAGTGATGTCAGCTAAAATCCTATGTGGTCGCTTTGAATGGGCGTGGCAAAATGGCTCAACAGCGCCTCCTTTAAAATTTCAAAATTGCAGCCCCGCCTTCCAGATTAACGTAGAAAGATGAAATTCACAGGGCACATGTATAATGTCAACACGCACAAAAAAGCCTCTTGAAGCCTTATTGTAAGTCGAACAGGAAGTCGGCCATCTTGAAAAAAATGGTACATTTTGGCCTTTTCTTGGCCATTTCGCATACCTTGTATTTTAAAGAACTCCTACAGAATCCATCGTAAGGACTTAAAAATCAGTGTGTGTCATCTAGTGTATGATCATGATGGTTTGGCCGTGGCGTGGCGTTGAGTTTTGATGTTTCGCCATGACAGAGGAAATTGATATAACTTGAGTGTACACGGTTGGATCTGCCTCAAACTTTACACAACAAGTCACTGACAAAAGCCCTTCGACTGAGCGTCACTTCGACATGCGCTGGGGTGCGAGGGCCCGATCATCGCTGCTTGCAGCTTTAATTATTATTATTATTATTATTATTATTCCTCCGAAACAAACGCATTTTTGAGGGCCTAAACATGCACGAAAACTCATGAAAATTTGCACAGATGTCAGGACTGGCGAAAATTGCGATATTTTATGGGTCTCGAAATAAAGTGGGACAAAATGGCTCGACAGCGCCACCTAGAATTGATCCCCTCGATACAGATTGTCGTAGGAGAACGAAATTCGGTATGCATATGTATCATGACCAGACACACCAAAAAGTCCCAAGGACACATAGCCTAACTCCAACAGGAAGTCGGCCATTTTGTATCAAAGTTGAAATTTTGTCATTTCCAGCCCGCATACTTTAACGAACTCCTCCTAGAGATTTGACCCCAGGACTTTCAAATTCGGTCCGTATCATCTACAGGCATAGGAGACTAAAAGTTATTAAAACAATTCTCATTAGTCTTTCCTAGGGGGCGTGGCTGGGCGGCGAATTTCGATCCTTCGCCATGAAAAATGAAACGGCTATAACTCCGGCATACATGATCCTAAGAGAGCCAAACCTTTTGTGCTTCATAAGAGTCCCGCCCTGAACGGGTCCATGTGACAATACAGGATATGAGTCATAGCGCCACCTCCTGGCAACAGGAAGTTACATGTTTTACGCTCTGACGCCCTGTGGGCAGCACGGTGATGGAATCCAGCTGAAATTTACAGAGAATAGCCTCAAGACCTTGGAGATCTTATATTATGAAGTTGGTGACCCTTCGTCGAAAGGTGTTGCCATGGCGACGCGGTGAATTTCGATGTGACGCCATGAAATTTCAATGCCTTATAACTTGACTCCACGTGGTCTGATCTTTTCCAAATTTCATATGCTTGTTAAGAGTTCCGATCTGAACACATGTTCAGTCTCATATTTAGCCAAAGTCATAGCGCCACCTACTGGCAACAGGAAGTATCATGCGTCGTACTTTGTCTAATTACTCCTAGGAAATTTGGCTGATGCACCTGAAATTAAGTCAGCTAATAAACAAGACCTTGGTGATGCTACATTTGGCAGCTCATGACCCAAAACTGAATGCTGTTACCATGGCGACACATCCTTCGCCATGAAATACGATACTGTTTTTCAGGGAGAAGGGATTGCTCTACAGTCATGAAACTTGACACACATGTCTAGAGTGATGTCAGCTAAAATCCTGTGTGGTCGCTTTGAATGGGCGTGGCAAAATGGCTCAACAGCGCCCCCTTTAAAATTTCAAAATTGCAGCCATGCCTTCCAGATTAACGTAGAAAGATGAAATTCACAGGGCACATGTATAATGTCAACACGCACAAAAAAGCTTCTTGAAGCCTTATTGTAAGTCGAACAGGAAGTCGGCCATCTTGAAAAAAATGGTACATTTTCGCCTTTTCTTGGCCATTTCGCATACCTTGTATTTTAAAGAACTCCTCCTACAGAATCCATCGTAAGGACTTCAAAATCAGTGTGTGTCATCTAGACTAGTGTATGATCAACGCCGTGGCGTGGCGTTGACTTTTGATGTTTCGCCATGACAGAGGAAATTGATATAACTTGAGTGTACACGGTTGGATCTACCTCAAACTTCACAGGTTTGATATCAATCCAGGCCTGAGCATGTCTACTTTAAAATATTCATTCAGTGATGCAAACTGGCTCGATAGCGCCCCCTACAGCATTTCAACGCAGCAGTCCCAGCTGAAGGCAAAATAGTGCACAAAGGAAGTGATGTTTCTCTCCTTGATTTGTCTGAAAACAGCCTGAGTCCGGAAACATCTACAAGTCACTGACAAAAGACCTTCGACTGGGCAACACTTCGACATGCACTGGAGGACATGTTTTTATGTAAATGTCAAATTGATCAGCAGGGCACCGCAGGGAATCGAACCCCATCCCAGTATAAACCAGGAGTAGCCATTACCGGTGCCTTTTGCTTTTTGACACTACATAGAAGGAAAAGCAAAACCTGCATTACCCACAGCATGTGGCAGCATTTCATATTATGTCAAAATGACAATTATATTGTAGTTGTTCACCAAATGTCATTTGTGCATTATCAAATATTATCAATACATGTTAGACTTATAAATGCTGTTGTAATGCAGGAAAAAGAAACCCTTGTCATTTATTTTTACAACACCTAATACACAAAATGGTTAAAAATACCAGTTTCATTTCATATTTCATGATTGGCCATAAATAAGCTTAAATAACATACAACTCATAAAGTTAAAAATCACCAAATAATGCTCACTAAAAACATACATCTACAACAGTTGTAAAGTATTACTGTCCTATGTCAGAAGATATACATTTAAAAGAACAAACAACCGCCTCATGATCACTAAAATATGTTGGCAACACTACTGATTCAATTTCATAATGTGATGTTTTCACATACACATGGTCAATTAATGTGCCCTTCTCTGTTGTGGGCTGTGTAACATATTGAATGTACCCTTTGTCTGTTAGAAATTTGCAGATTGTTGATGATTTCAAGATGTCCTCATTAAAATCTCCCATGATTGCAATTGTGTTACTTTTTGGATCTAGCCAATCAACTAATTTGCCTAGATGTTCTTTAAATAAAGACATGGGATAAGATGGTGGTCGATAAATGACAGCTATTAATATGTTACATGTAACATAGTTATAAATAAAACATTCCAAATTCACATTTGTTGCTTTGATAATATTATATTCCAAATTGTCTGCACTATAAAAGCCGACTCCACCATGCTGTTGTCCTTGAAGTTCAATCAGTGCTGGATTGTTGCTATTGTAAGATAAACTTCGTGGACAACCATGAAAAGTAAAACCATCAATCTTTACAGCTTCAAATGAGGAAGCAGCAGGTAGCCATGTTTCTGTAACAGCAATACAGTTAAGCTGCAATTGCTGTGTACATAATGCCAAATCAGATACATGGTGTGTCAAATTTTGCACATTCATCAAAAATACAGTAAAACTACTTGTACTAAATTTGTGTCTAGTTATATTTTGGTTCAAGAATTGAGGCATACTCTGAATTGTATCCTGAATACCATCCTTACAATATATGGCTTTATCTTCAAAATCTTGAATCACCAAACCTGACAAACTTCTAACACGACTTAGGGCTACATATGCCTGGCCTGCAGAAAATACTTTCTTAAGAGAAACAACAGCACTATCTACAGTAATACCTTGTACTTTATGTACCGTACAAGCCCAAGCAAGTTTCAGCGGAAACTGTCGTCGCATACCACCTTTGTTAGTAACTTTTTCTTCCTCTGGTTCAATACCGGTGGAACCAAAGAAAACTAAGCTACTCGTCGATTGTTTCCTCCTCTGCGCGCCAACATGCTCATCATCAAACTTAACATACACTTTGAGAGGAAACGTACCCTTATCTGCACCAACTATATGAGTTACAGTACCGCAAACCCCATTAACAAGACCATCTGTAACATCCACGTTTTTACACAGCATTACACGCGCATTTTCACCCAACAACAGCTGTTCAGTCAAACATGTGTTATATGTTTTCGCATGATGTCCATTTTTCAATTCTAGTTTGCCTGTTTTCTTATTATTCACAAAATCCTGAGCATCTATCTCGACATATTCAGGACAAATGTTAAGCAGCTGTGCCAAATTATGCTCATTTACTTGTTTATTTGTAGGAAATATGTGTAAAGCTGAGCTGACTTCACCAGTTTCACAATGTTTCAATATTTGTATGTCACTGCTTAACATTGGGGTTCCTTTTGATCGAGTTCTCACCCTGTTCAATAGCTCTGCGAACACGTTATCTTTTTGCCTAACGATTTGTTTTAATTCAACAACCTTAAACAGATTAGACCACAAGCTGACACCTACATCATCTACATATAGGGGTTTCCCTTTTACTGGAGGCAACTGGAAAAAATCTCCAACAGCAACTACACTCACATTTCCAAATGGTGAGAAATCACCGGTTTGCTTAATCTGTCTTAACCTACCGTGAATGTATGACAACAACCTATGATCAACCATTGATATTTCGTCGACTATCAAAATCTGAAGATCACTATATTTAGCGCGCAAAGAATTAACTTTTTCCTCACCCAAAGGTGTGTAGGGTAAAC
This sequence comes from Thunnus maccoyii, assembly GCF_910596095.1. Lineage (NCBI taxonomy): Eukaryota > Metazoa > Chordata > Actinopteri > Scombriformes > Scombridae > Thunnus > Thunnus maccoyii. The sequence continues at coordinate 20,396 of NW_024757901.1, read as the reverse complement.
CAACATTTTTTCCGATACTAAACGTGTGGTGAATAGTAGATGCATGCAAATTATATGCAGCAATCCCTGTAGGAGCCGTTAATAACACACTAATATTGTCTGGATGACGACACACCGTTGACAATAGCCTCATTGCCTCATATTGAATCGCTTTTATTAAATGACTTTTTCCTGTCCCTGCACCACCTGTGATGAATACATGGAAGGGATCTGGATTTTTCCCTAATACTTTCTCTAAACACCATTGTCGAATTTGATAAAAAACAGCAAGCTGTGTCTCATTCAAAGATCTAATTAAAGCCAAACCTTCACTTCTACACATGATGTTTTTTCTTTTTTCCAAATGTGCAACATGTTGACTAGTTACTGCTAAATCTGGAATATTTTCCTCATATTCTTCCACTATCTGTTGTTTGTCTTTTCGTTCTTGGTCACACTGTAAACGCTCCAACTCTTGCTCTGGGCACAACTCACACCACGCATCCTCTAATACACCATCTCTATCAATTGTATTCTGGATTTCATCCAATTCATCTGCTTTAATTTCAAAATGACTTCTATTCAAATCAACAACTGACTTAACAGGATGTCTTGACCCATCACTAAACCTCACATGACCATTTTCGTAAAACTGCGCAAATGTCTCACAGTTTGGAGGTTTTAGCTGCACATCTGCACGATACGGCAAGAACAACTGCATTATACTTTGGTAAAACAATTCTGGATTTTTTGTCTCAGAAAAGCGCGCGTAACGAACAACTGCAGGATCTGTTCGTGTTCTTCTCGTGATAAAACCACAATCATTCTTTAATTTAATGCTGCCCTGAGATTTTTCATTTTTACTCAAAACACGATATTCAGATGCAAATGTTGCCATACACATGTCATTGAATACACTATCATTTGGCCTATTTTTATAACGGTCAACAAAACTAGTCATCCAAACATCTTCTGAGGTACAAGCGCGCGATCTTGCCTTTTGTTTCAACACACTCAAAGGCAAACTCATTCTAACTATATTGTCCCCTGTCGGTACAAATACAACTTTCCTTGAACATTCCTTTAAATGCATATTTGTCAATCTGTATACAGCTTCTTGAGCACACACATCTCTGTTATGCAAATACACACTGCCTAGATTTTTCAATGCCTCCTTTGCACTAACATTTCCCTCCTTAGATGCTTCTCTCTGTGCATTCCCTAACAACAATCCCATCTCTCTTTCTGCCTTAGACATATAAGAGATAATATAAACAACGCACGCATACGCATCAACAACAAATTGCAAGTCTAAATTTGCCTGCCAACATTTTAATAGTGGTTTGCTATACTGATTTATCCAGACTTCATTAACTTGCCTCTTTAACACAATATGTGTATTTCTAGCTAAACACGTATATGCAGCCTCAAAAGTGACCTGATCAATCCCTACACTTTGGAATAAATGTACCACACTATCAAAACTATTCTTCTCATTGGAAAGAGCATTCTTGATTTTTGTCATTATCTCTGCTGCATGTTTTTTCTTCATGTCATTTGAAGTTTTCTGACTATGATTAACACACGTTGAAGATTTATCTGTCTCACAACTGCATGCTTTTTTGCACTCTTCATCATCTTTACGGCGACATATAAACGTTCGAGCGGATGCTGGCCTCGGAAAATTGAAACGACAAACCGTGTTTTTCTTTTTACAAGTTTTTGAATGTCGTTTTGAATGCTGCTGCACAGAAGTGACAGTTTCCAATAAAGTCTCATCTTGGGATGGCAACTCACATGTTATATATTTATCAATAAATTCAACTACTTCTTCATCTGTGTTTTTATCAATCAATGGAGCATTCTCTATCCAAAACAAACAATGCACATGGGGTGAACCGCGCTGCTGAAATTCCACTCGATAAAAGTAATCCTTAATTTTACCAATCGGATGTGATGGCGACATAAGTACCTCTCTCAAAAAAACATGCCAGCGGAAATCAAACATCCTGGCCGCAGTGACAGGATTGCAGCGTAAAAGATCACACCTGTCTGCCCACTCTAAACCTGCAGCAGTCTGTGCTCTACCTTCCTGCTTCAAAATACTATCCAGAAGATTTGTCCAGCGCATATCAGCAGAAGAAAAGGAACAAAACCAGGTAGGAACACCGAGCTGACGAACACAAGCAAGCAAATCACGCTGTGCTCCTTGCCAAAAAGCTGGGGTACCTCGAATCGGTTTAAGGAAACGATACCCATCATCAAACTCCAACAACTTTTTCAAAGATTCATCATTTTTTAACATATCGTTTACCTTATTATCAGGTACGTTTTGAGACATACAGCCTTTCCCTTTTCGTAATGCTATGGATACATTAGAAACAACCTGCTCAATCTCAGACATGTACTGCGCAAAAAAGATATATTCCACATTGTGTGCAAACCTACCATCCGCATGTAGAATCCTGTTATTAAAATATCGCGACAACGTCAAACGATTTGCTCTACTTTCATGATAAGTATTAAGTCCCTGCGGAAACAACACCGGAAAGCATTTGGCTTCGTTTGCATGATCTGAAAGCAATTTTACAGGACTATTTCCTTCTGCTGGAGCAAGGTTCAATATATCATCAAAATATTGATCCAGCATTTCCTGACCAATATCCACAGGCATGAGACACGTATCCTGAAACATACAATGTTGTTGTCTATCGTGCAAAAGCTCATCTTCACAATCAACTTTACCACTTTCAACATCACCATCAGTGTCTTTCCCTAAATCACCCTCTTCCCTACAAAACTCATTTAACCAAGCTTCATTAAACTCTACATCTTTATAATGCACATTTGTCCTTTTTAAATACTGCAATGCCTGCCTTACATGCATAGTATCAACAAACTGATACTCATAATGCCCTTTATACGTTAACTTGCGTTTCAATTTTACACGCAACAAAGATCCTTCCATATTACAACGAGGCAGAACATTACTAGTCTGCACAATATTTGCTGGAACACATGTTACTGGTCCATGTACACCATTCTGTCCTCCCTTAGGTAACGCTAACATTTTCATAAATGGTATATTTAAAGAAATCAAATGCTGCTCTAAACTATTCAAACATGCCAACTCTGGTGGAATGGGATCAACTTTCAAACTGTTTATTGCACATTCAGGTGGCATTATACCTTTATTAATCTTACCATGACAATTGTAACAAATCCACAGACAACCTCTAGCTGTATCCAACAACTGACATGGCTTTTCACAGTCCTTATTACATTTGTGTAAATACACTTCAGTGATACATTTATCTGCAAATGATGCTACTGCTTCATTCTTGTTATAAAAATCCCTCTTACAATTCAAAACCTGATGTCTAAACAACAATCTATGACAGACGCAACACACAAACTCTGGCCCATCCTTTACTTTAGCCAAAAACTGCTCCATAACAAAATCAAACTGCTCCGCCTTTTCTTTCAATTGTTGCCTCTTCACTTTGTTGGCTGCTAAAACACGCTTCTTATGGTCAGCATTTCCATAATATCGCGCTTTAGTCATGGCTTTTACACTTTGTCTATGCAACATATCTCTCCTATATTTGCTTACACTCATTTCCTTAACTTTCTCCCTATGCAACATATCTCTCCTATATTTGCTTACACTCATTTCCTTAACTTTCTCCCTATGCAACATATCTCTCCTATATTTGCTTACACTCATTTCCTTAACTTTCTCCCTATGCAACAAATTTTTCTGATATTTCCTGATACTCATTATCTTAACTTTCTCCCTATGCAACAAATTTTTCTGATATTTCTTGATACTCATTATCTTAACTTTCTCCCTATGCAACAAATTTTTCTGATATTTCCCGATACTCATTTCCTTAACTTTCTCCCTATGCAACAAATTTTTCTGATATTTCCCGATACTCATTTCCTTAACTTTCTCCCTATGCAACAAATTTTTCTGATATTTCCCGATACTCATTTCCTTAACTTTCTCCCTATGCAACAAATTTTTCTGATATTTCCCGATACTCATTTCCTTAACTTTCTCCCTATGCAACAAATTTTTCTGATATTTCCCGATACTCATTATCTTAACTTTCTCCCTATGCAACACATTTTTCTGATATTTCACTTTAATCTTTTCCTTACGTTTCTCCCTATGCTGCACAATTTCCTGATATTTCTTTTTCATTTGTAGATACTTTTTCTTTATAAAATACTTAGAAATAGCATTATTTGTTGCTGTACTCTGTTCCTGGACTTTCTGATCGCTCTTACTTGTGTTCTCTGTCACAGCGCTAACCCATGAACATTCCTCTGCACTCTGCCGTCTCAAATTGTACACTTTGGACTCAGACCTGTTCAACTTGCAGCTACCATAACAACTATGGAGTTCAGGCTGATGAACACAAACAACACTTTCATAATGGTTACCATTACAATTTTCTAAGTAGATCCCCTGTTTTGAAAAACACCTATATTTGCAACTATATTCTAGCCATCGATCATCATGATAAGTAAAGATATTAACTCCTAAACAATCTGCTGCTGCCTGTATTTCAACCTCAGTTGCCCAACTGCCAACATATCGCATTTTTGAACTTTTAATGTATTCTACCACTGAAGAATATTCACTTCTCAAGATACTTTTATAGTCCGCAGCATTACTCTCTAATTGTTTCACAACAGCAAGTCTAATTTTCCTATGGTTCTTTTGTGTTCCACTAACAGCTTGGGAAATCGCTCTAAAGAAACAGTTACCGTCAGCCACTATTTTCTCATTCTTACACGGCGTTCCCAACAGACCAACTTCTGTAGGCATTGGTGCATCATATTTCTCAAACTCTACATTAAACTGTGTACATAAAGCCTGCGCAACATCTTTACAAATGGGATCAAACCACAGCTTTTTCGAAGTTACATCACTGACAAACACAACATCTGAATTCACTACAGCCACATTATTCCTTTTCATTTTCTTAGCAGCACAAGTTTGCCCTGTAATCTTACGCTTTGTACCTCGGTCAACTTTACTTCCTGAAGGAATACCACATACCAGCGATGAACCGAAAGCCATGGATGCAGTTTCACAAGTCGTGACAGTGTCAGTACACTTTGTTGTTCTCAACTCAGACTTACTGCCCCCGCAAATGACACGAACACCAGCAATCTCATATGGTCTGTCATTTTGAGTGAGAGATGTAGACAAATTGCATATGAAACTGTACACCTCTTTAAGACAACTAAAATATACAACAACACTATTACCGTTAGGATCTGGCATTCCAGCAGCACTGCGCGCATGGGAATCAACAACCGCATAGCGTCCGTTTTGACGAATGACTGCACACGTGGTACCACACAATGTTAGCAAACATGTATCATATTTCTCAAACATGTTTTTCAAGCCATTTTGTAGAGACATGAATATGCCAGCCTGAATAAACTCTCCATCAACCACACTGACATCACCCGAAACATAGTCACCATAACGAAACTCAAAGTTATGTCCATCTATAACCGAGTGCTTTGGCAAATCAGGAACACACAAGAATTTAGATGATCCACTAATCTTCTTGTTGTCTCTCAAAGACGTGTACAACTGATCACCTAAAACTACGACCCTGTCTAGATCTTTTACCTGCCATGCAAAAACACTGTCAACCGCATGTTTTGCCAGACTTACCAAACCAACAGCCATACATTGGAATCCCCCATATTTAAAGCGATTACTACCCTGATGATACGAACCTGTTACACTATGTTGAACATGGCTAGAAGTACCAGCTACTACAGAAGACCATAATACGCTGGAGCCAGGGCTAGCCTTGCTCTTCACCTTACCAGATCCTGATGAGTGCTGATGATGAAGACTCTCCTTGTCCGGCATCTGTAATAAAGATAAATGGAGATTTTGATCAGTGCGCTCCCATCATCATCCTCATCAGAAATAGACAAAACAAAACACTCTCGATCACAGACTGTATTACACCTTTAGTTAGTCTTCATCTAGTTAGGTGTATTTATTGAGTTCAACAAAAAAGGCTGGTTACTATTTCCATGTTTACACTTGATTTCATCTAGACTATATTACGTTTCCAAAGTGCAACTACTACTACTACAAATAATAACAAAACTGTTTTCAATCATGCATATACTACACTAACAATAGCATAGCTGATGACTAGATTCAAAAACATTCAGACTAAGAGCACAAACCTCCTCTGTTCCAACCAATTGAATGGGACTGGTAGGTGCATCATGGGAAAACACCTCCACAACACAAGGGGTTCCCTCCTCCTATAAAAACAAAATACCACATGAAAAAACACAATGTATAAACTGCATAGACATGGGGCTTTAATGCTACAAAAAATATCAATTTGTAATTATCATTTGTACTACATGAACAGTGACAATAAAGTAGCTTCACTAACTCCATTACAAGAAAACAGAACGAAACAGAAAATTTTCATTCAGAGCACCTACCTCCTCGCCTGCAGCCACTGTCTTGACACTGGTAGGTGAATCCTGGGAAAACACCTCCACAACACAAGGGGTTGCCTCCTCCTACAACACAAAAAACAAAATACCCCATGAAAAAACACAATATATAAACTGCATAGACATGGGGCTTTAATGCTACAAGAAATATCAATTTGTAATTATCATTTATACTACATGAACAGTGACAATAAAGTAGCTTCACTAACTCCATTGCAAGAAACCAGAACGAAACAGAAAATTTTTAGTGAGAGCACCTACCTCCTCGCCTGCAACCACTGTCTTGACAATGGTAGGTGAATCCTGGGAAAACACCTCCACAAAACAGGGGGTTGCCTCCTCCTACAACACAAAAAGCAAAAACAAAATAAAATTAAACAAAATGAATGAACCACATTACTAAAATACTTCCTTGCAAGTCTGCTGTGACACAAAATATCTTCTGGCTTCTAGTGCAAGAACAAAACATCCTTTATAAACATTAGGTCTGTATTATACAATTTGCTTCGACTTTACAGATATACAATGTGTATAACTAATCCATGTTTTTTATATGCAACCTTATAGGCTACCAATTTAAACTAGACTTGCATGATTGTAAATAATGCTGAAGTGTAAAATACATTCACACAAACCTCCACCGGCAGAACGTCTTTCACAGGACAGCCAGGTGAGGCCTCACAAGACACGAGCTGGGTGCCAGGTTTAGCCACAACCTAGGAAGGAAACACAATTGAAAGAACTGTATAAATGTACTTTATCATTGTTTCACAATTACTCCCTGAATATTACAAACAGGTAAATATGTCATTACTATCTTCTCAAACTATACAAAAGAAAAATGTAAATATAACATTTAAAAAAAGAAAAGTTACCAACCTGCTGCTGTCCACGTTTCCTTTTTGAGGCAACAGCTTTCTGCCGGCGGACCACATTTGGCTTCTAATGTAAGACAAAAACATTTTAAATACAAATACAAATTTGGGGCATAAGTAAATTCATACAATATAACAGTCCCATTCTGTGTCAAGACAAAACACTTATAAAAAGGCCTCACAAATACAATTTGAATGCAAATTACCAGTTTGCCTTGTGGAACAGCCGTGCACACAGGGCTAGGGAGATGCGATGGGACAGCTTTGTCCATCGCATCCAACACGGCACTGCTGAAACGGACGGGATTCAGCGGGATGAAACACTTGACTGATGTTTCATCTGCCTGTGGAAAACAAAAGAACAAGACCATTGTTGCAAATGTATCTTGAAAATAAGCCAAAACATGCACACAGGTACAGCAACAAATGGATATCACTTTGTCCGCACAGTGTTACACTAGTCAGGAAAAATCTTCCACTCCAAAAACTAAAACACACATACAATATGCAATGTCTCACCTTCCTGCCCTTGCTGACAACTGTCCAGTCAAAAGGGTTTGACGGACGCGGCACAGGTGCTTCTCCCTTCACCACCACCTTTGGTACAAAGGTTCTCCCAGGGGGTGAAGTCCTTAGAGGAACCTGGGGCGTAGGTGGTGGTGTCTCCAATAGCTGATAAGCAGACATCCAGATCAGCTGAGAGAGGATCGCCATACCGCCAGCATCACTCAGGTGGACCTGCAAAATATAAGTAATAAATAACATTTTACAAAACAGAAGTTTTCATGTCTGTATGAATCTACAATGAATTGCACTTTAAAAATCAACTAAACTTGAGTATAGTAAGTTTTTCATTGGCAATCTTATCAGATATTGTTCTACTTACACCATCTCTGCTCCACAAGTCCAGGCGATCCAAGGGGAAGTGCTCAGCGGTGGGAAAGTATCTGATACCTAAAAAAAAAAAAAACAACAACACTGAAACAAAAAACTCACACACACACACACATCATGAAACAGTGAAATATCTACATATATTAATTTGTCACTTTATATCATATTAACTGAATGAATTCTTTGATTCCTATAATCAGATAGGCCAAAAAGAAATCATCTGTTATACATATCAAAACTAACACTAAAACTTTCTTTTCAACTTACCCATGCTGGCTGCCACACGATGGAACTCTTGCCGCATGAGTTCCTGAATACCCAGGTCTGCATTCAGGCGAGGTGTGAAATCCTGGACAAAGACCTATACAAAACAAAAGTATTTCCATAATGATGAAAATTATTGTATACAATTTTCACCAGGTAACCCAATCAAATAATGCGTAGTACCAAAGACTATTTACTACTATAAAGCATACCGTTGTCCAGAGACTGCACGCGCTGCGCAGGAACTGTCGAAAGTCAGCTCCCGCCTCATCAACCGTCCTGCTGGCGGTCAGGTTGTTGCTGGGGGCCATCACACAGACTGCGTCGGGTGTCCGAGGTACAGCAGCATGCAACATCTCGGTCCTCAACTCAGACGCACAGGCCCCCGGGGTCGACATGAAGCCAAAGGAGAGGCGTCCCTCTGGCATCTTCACAAATCCATCTACCATGGCCCGTAGATGGGAGGCTCCAATGACAAGAACGAACTGGAACAACAAACAATTTAATCAATTACAATCAATAACAACTCTTTACATCAAAGGTTTTTTATTAAACCAATAATACCTTCTTGTCAGGATCCTCAGGTGGAATGACCAATTTGTGACTGCGCCCAGTCAAAGCAGAAATTGGCCACTTCTTCACCTTATGACGAAAACCTGTGCCCTCACCTGTTTATAAAAACACAACAACCCCACAAAAAGTTCAATTAAAAATTTGGAACAAACAAATGCATGGAAACATACATTACAATCATACTACAACTATGTAATGCATATACATATAAGAAAAAGCTGTACTGAAAAAACTGTTGAATACATACGGGCACAGGTGCCAGTGGAAGGCCGCTGAGGTCCGGAAACCACAAGACGGCGCTCCGCCATGCTCTGCCTGGCTGCCTGAGAACGGCGAAAGGACTTCTTGCGAGGCATCTGAAAATATGCAGACACAACTGGTTAATTTACATTATGACACTGTGCTATATGACATTACTAAACACTTCTAACACACAATAGAGGTACTATTACATTTTTTCATACATCTAACATATCATTTACAATGGCGGGAAAATATTTCAAATTATTGTTTTCTGTAATAGACAGACCGCGCGCGCCAACCCACACACACACACACACACACACACACACTTTATCAATGAAAGAAACTTGGCCACAAGGGATATATAATTTCTGATAAAATAACATGGTTAATATAAGGGACTCCGACGATGTGTACAAGTTTACAGACCATAGACTAAGAAAAAGTGGCTATATTTGGTTGATAGGATGGCGTTAATCATAGCTAGTTTAGCAGAGTGCTTTGACAATCTATGTTTAACAATACAAATAATAATGCTAAAGCTAAATTTCGATAGTGGGAGTGCAGCTATCCGTTAACACAAAACGTACGTTACTCATAGGACAACGTTTGAAATTACCATACTCGAAACATAAAAAAACACTGTTCCTAAAGCTATAATTGACTTTACACAGGAGCTAATGATACACATGAGGATAAAATGATAATGAGCCACAAATACCTTAAAACTTTGTCGCTAATTATAAAACATTTCATTCACTTACAGTGCGTTCACCAAAAGTCCACCGAAGAGAAGAAGAATGCTGTCAAAGTCGCTGCTAAAGTCGCTGCTGAAGTTGCTGTTGAAATTGCAGAAAGGCTCACAAGCTAGCTTGTTCGCGCTATCGCTCTCTCACCAGTTGTCACAATGTCCGAAAACAAAGCAACAAGCGGCAAACGTTATCTCACCAGTATTTATACCTTAACCTTTGCGGCTTTCAAAATTCAAATCAGCCAACCAGGAGTGCCGACAAATATGCGCAAAGCTGCTGAAGAAAAAAACATACCGGATACCATTACGGAAGTTGTCAAAATAAAAGCCTTTGCGTTCCAGCGCACAATGTTATTAAAAGGAAATAGTTGTAATGAACTGCTACATTTAAAATTAATCAGTACTTTACAAATAAACTGAGTATTAATGCTTCAAGAGGTAATATGTTGAAACAAAAAAGACAGAAACCAATACTGACCTGGTTAGATAAAAAATATTGAAAATAACATAAAAAAGGATATTAATAAGTAATTACTCACGTTACTCTAACAACTAAATTGCTCCATTTCATGAATTTTTACAGATTAATCTATGTTGTGAAAATAATCATAAAGCTATAAATAAAACAATATAATGTTTTATTTTTGAACAGAGAAGTGACTGTGTACCAATAAAACCCAAATATGGAGCTGGTACATAGTATAACTTTATTAAAATTTACCTATTAATAATATTGTGGGTGGAGGGGGTTCTTCTGCATTGACAACAGAATAACACACACTTCAAGGGGCACCTGTTAAATAATATTGTGACTAATACACCTGATAACAGTCAATCAACAACCACAAGAACATTTGAAAAAACTTTATTTGAACAAAACCAACAAAAAAATTTTTTTAAAAAATTATGAGGTGGAGGGTTCCTCTTCCTCTTCCTCTTCCTCTGGAGGAATGGCAGCATCTGCAGACATGGTAGACAAAAATATTAAAACAGTCATTGTGACAATAACACTTTATGACATAAATTCTTTTGAACTATATATATATATATATATATATATATATATATATATATATAATGCATATGAATATAAAACATGCAATGGTACTCAATAACATCTACAATAGCCTCTCCACAACTGAACAAACAATTACCATCTTTAATAAAACAGGCACACGCCCGCTCCACCTCCAACTGCTCCTGCAGTTCCTTTATTTGCTGCTGCGCATGGAGCAGCTGCAGTTGAAGCTGATGCTTCTGCTGCTGCTCCATGCGCAGCTTCATCTCGGCCGCCCGGCGAAGACGAATGTCTTTTGCCATCTTGTGGCAGACTCGGCCATGTACCCCGACGCTCTGCTCATATAGCTGGCGTCGGGGCACTGCCTCGTCGTTGCATGAATACTGTGAACAGATAAACACATGCTGATTTGAATCCAATTACTTGATAACATTAAAAAAAAATAAACAATAGCAAGGTAAAAATCACACCTTGATTTAAAAAAAAAAGTATTTGCCGGTTTTATAAAGTATTATGTACATGGAATTTGATTTGTATGAGCATAACATTGTATTTTTCCATATTATCATGTCGATATTATTTTCCAAATACCATATTTATTTTTCCGATGTGTTTTGTCCAACTCATAAAGAATCTCATAAATACTCTCTACACAAAAACTACCACATTAATCACTTACAGAATGTAGCTGCAGCTCCTGCCGGAGCTGCTCCATCTCAGCATCATCAGTTCTACTGAATTTCGAGGGTGATGCCTCAGCCATCTGCGCAACAACATAAAACCCGACACAATAATTAAACTACAAACAACAAAGATAAATACTTAATTAATAACCACATACTATGGAAAGAAAACAAAACAAAAATATCACATCATATCATATATCATATAGATATAGCACATTTTTAATTCAGAGAAAAAGTAATTAATTGTGCAACTACAAGCCTGTATATGCTTTTACACTTTAATTAATAATTAGTAATTTCATAAGGCGTATAAACAATTACTATCTCTGCTGAATTTTGCTATCATTTCAAGTCGCCTTCTCGCTACTTCGCTACTCTTTAGTACTTTCTGAACGCGGCAGACGCTGCCCATCCCCCACCCCACCATTTGTGCAGAGCTGCAGAGCAGCGAAACACAGCAATGACAAGTTGAGAATTAACTATGACCAAAGCTTTGCAAATAAAAATCCAAGAACAGTACTTTATTACAAAGTAACCGAAAAGCAATGAAGAGACTCAAAACTAATAAAAAGATATTGTCATAAAAGGTTTAATTTACGTATTACGAAATAAAAAATATAGCATAATATGTGTAATAGTAAACATGTTCTATCGTCACAAGACATATTTCGTCATGTAACATATCCCGAACTCATATTTCCTATTAAAAATGACAAGTGAAAACACAGTAGAAGAGATGCTAACCTTCAGCTTGCTTAAGTGGATCTGGTTGCCCGGCTATTTTTTTTTACACATACTCCAGGTAGCCCCGCCCCTACTCTGCCTCTGATTGACTAAGGTTAAATCGGAACATAACATGTCGACCAATCCTCATCCTCTTAATAAAGCATGGACGCTACATGAGAATGACACATGATCAAAAGCCGTTGCCATGGCAACACATCAATAGCCGCAATCAATTCCTTGTTTCAGCGACAAGGAATGGCCAACAGTCACGAAACTTGACACATGTCTGAAGAGACACAAAATTACATTTTGTATGAGTCATTGACATGTATGACACAAAATAACTCAAAAGTGCCCCATAAAAAATGTCTAAATTGAAGCCCAGCCTTAAAGATTAACATAGAAAATGAAATTCACAGGGCATATGTAATTTATTCACACGCACAAAAAGCATCCAACAAGAAGTCCACCATTTTGAAAAACTTTTTCACTGCCATTTGTCATGCCTTGTATTTTAACAAACTCCTCGTACGGAATTTGTCGTAAGGACTTCAAAATCAGTGTGCGTCTTCAACAGGAAGTTACATGTTTTTACGCTCTGACGCCCTGTGATTAGGACGGTGATCGAATCCAGCTGAAATTTACTCAGGAAACTCTCAAGACCTTGGAGATCGTATATTATGAAGTTGGTGACACTTCGTCGAAAGGTGTTGCCATGGCGAAGCGGCGAATTCCGATGTGACGCCATGACATTTCAACGCCTTATAACTTCACTCCACGTGGTCTGATCTTTTCCAAATTTCATATGCTTGTTAAGAGTCTCGGTCTGAACACATGTTCAGTCTCATATTTAGCGAAAGTCATAGCGCCACCTACTGGCAACAGGAAGTATCATGCGTCGTACTTTGTCTAATTACTCCTAGGAAATTTGGCTGATGCACCTGAAATTAAGTCAGCTAATAAACAAGACCTTGGTGATGCTACATTTGGCAGCTCATGACCCAAAACTGAATGCTGTTACCATGGCGACACATCCTTCGCCATGAAATATGATACTGTTTTTCAGGGAGAAGGGATTGCTCTACAGTCATGAAACTTGACACACATGTCTAGAGTGATGTCAGCTAAAATCCTATGTGGTCGCTTTGAATGGGCGTGGCAAAATGGCTCAACAGCGCCCCCTTTAAAATTTCAAAATTGCAGCCCCGCCTTCCAGATTAACGTAGAGAGATGAAATTCACAGGGCACATGTATAATGTCAAGACGCACAAAAAAGCCTCTTGAAGCCTTATTGTAAGTCGAACAGGAAGTCGGCCATCTTGAAAAAAATGGTACATTTTCGCCTTTTCTTGGCCATTTCGCATACCTTGTATTTTAAAGAACTCCTCCTACAGAATCCATCGTAAGGACTTAAAAATCAGTGTGTGTCATCTAGACTAGTGTATGATCATGATGGTTTGGCCGTGGCGTGGCGTTGAGTTTTGATGTTTCGCCATGACAGAGGAAATTGATATAACTTGAGTGTACACGGTTGGATCTGCCTCAAACTTTACACAACAAGTCACTGACAAAAGCCCTTCGACTGAGCGTCACTTCGACATGCGCTGGGGTGCGAGGGCCCGATCATCGCTGCTTGCAGCTTTAATTAGGGCCTGAGCCCAAAGGGCGAAGACCCTATTGTTTTTCGTGCGTTTGTTTCTTTATTAGGGCCTGAGCCCAAAGGGCGAAGACCCTATTGTTTTTCGTGTGTTTGTTTGTTTCTTATTAGGGCCTGAGCCCAAAGGGCGAAGACCCTCTTGTTTTTCGTGTGTTTGTTTGTTTCTTATTATTATTATTATTATTATTATTATTCTTTATTATTACGCCACTTTAACTCTAAATTTGACCCCCTAAACATGCTCAAAAACTCACCAAATTTGGCACGCACATCAGGAATGGTGAAAAATTTGATAAAATGTAAAAATTAAACCCCAAAGTGCCAAAATGTGCTCTCTAGCGCCACCTATGTATCTAAAACGGCCACCACGGCCCGTAGGAATGTCGTAGAGAGATCGAACCAAAACCCAATTATTCGTCTCATCAAGACCTACAAATCATACGCTGACACCCCTGACCTAAATCCAACAGGAAATCTGTAATGTCAATTTCAAAGTATGATTTTTTACCAATTTTGGACCTTGAATAAACGCTATCTCCTCCTAGGGCGTTAATGGTATCGGCTTCAAACTTTAATACAGAACTTATCACACTGTGTTGAGCAAAAGTTATTAAAAACTTTGTAATAACTCGAACGGTTTAGATTTAGTAAGCCCTGAAAGTTGGAGTGCGACATTACACCTTACAATGTAAACCAATGGGGAGGCAAATTCTGGGCATGGACTTTGTGCCAAACTGGGGCATCTGGCGTCTAAACTATAAGTCCCACCACTTTCAAACCTGTATCAATGGATTCGCGACGAAAATTCCTACAAAAAAATGATATTTTTATGTAGGATTTGGCCAAAGTTATGGGATTTATGAGGATTTTTCACAAGAAGATCACTTTGAAATCTTTCCTTCCAACTGTGAGGGAGAGAGAGAGAATGGGAGGGGGGGGATGGGTAAAGTAAACATCTGCCTGTGACAGAAGCCCTTGGACTGCACCACACTCCACTTACTTAGTGCTTTCACACATGTGACAGCAGTGTTCAATCCTTACTTCTTTTCAAGGAGCGCATGTGCTCCTAAATGAAAGAAATTAGGAGCATACATATAACTTTAGGAGCACACTGAAAAATGTTCAAGTAAGAGTTTCTTACAGAAAACAATTCATTTCATACATATTTACAATTTATCACATACATATTTAAACTCTGTGTGTGTGTGTGTGTGTGTATGTAAATCACAATTAGCTGTTTTTAGGGGTGCTTGTTTATGGCAAAAATTATAATCACAATCAGTTTTGTTCAATATTGAGATCATGATTATTTAACATGATTACTTTTTGACTGTCATCTTCTCCACTTGCTGTTGTTCATACATGCACATATTTTTTCTAACTTGGCTGAGGAGACTATTACATATGTAATCATATATTGTAGTAATGATTAAGAAAAACTATAGCCTATATGAGGGAAAAACTCAGGAAGGCTGGAGTTCCGGAGCTCCGTATTAAAACTGTAATGGACCTGCCATGAGGGTGGAGCAAACTCCATTTCCAAGGATGCTTTTCGATTTTCACACTTCAGCAGGGAGCAGTCAACATCGGTCCCTCATTGGCGGAGACGCTCCTGCACAGCGGAGCGTCCTGAGGACGCAGCCATGACATCACCACCTCTTTATAAGCGAGCACGCCCAAACTACACGTCTTTCCCATGTCACTGAGCTAGGGGTAACTCCTGTTCCCCTGTGAGTTAGCTTGACTACCCCACGAACATGTTTTCCCCTCATCGAAGACTCCCCTCGTCGGACGAGACGAGACTTTGCCCGTGTTCACCCGAACACATTCCTGGACCCGAGAGAGACCGCTGCTGCAACCAGCGTCCTCAAATTCCCCCGAGAAAGAGGAAATGAAGTTACTTCGGGATAACGTGGACCGGCTCTGCCCTGCGCGTCTTCGCCGAGTCGTCTCTGCTGTTCTCTCCGCCACTCCACTCAGAACCAGCTGCCGTGTTTCCGCCGACGTGCGAGAACGGCACCGTCTGCCTCCGAGCCAAGAACAAAGATGGACATTAAGACGGACTACACACACACACAACCTGCGCACTTTCTGAAGCGACCAAGTAAGAGGCATAAGTCTGGGCATAGGCAGTGTTAGTTGTGTGTTCTTTTCAGCATCAGTTGCTGTTGTTTAGCATTTAGCCTTTTTAGCTTTATTGCTATTGTTCTTGTTGTGTGAGTTGACGGACCGCCGAGTCCATTTTTCTCTGCTTTACTCTGAGTAGTATTTTAAGTTTGCTGCCTGTTAGTTATGTTCACTACGCTAGACTATTTTGTGTTTGTCCCGCTCGGGACTACTGCTGTCTTTCTGCCGCCGTGAGTGAGAAAGTAACTGCTTTGTCGATCTGAAACCAGACAACGTACGTTACAGACTGCCGTCCGTACGTGCGCTCTCTGTGGACAAAAGAGCCGCTTCTCTCCCTCTCACGATCGCTTTCCCTCCTTCCTCTCTTGCTACTAACACACACACACACACACACACACACACACACACACACACACACACATACATATATACATACATACATACATACACGCATTCCCCTGCAAGTGTCCAACCCTGTGCAAAGCTGTTTGTGTTTTGTTTGGTAGAATTAGATTTTAGAATAGCTATTTATTGAATGAAGCATTTGTTAACTTTGTTAATTTTGCTAAGTTTCATAAACACTGTTATATCTTTAAAGAGAAGTTCTTTAGTCATTATTGGTAACATATTGTGAAAAGTGGCTGATTGAAGGAGTCAGAGCTCGAATTCAACCCTTCTTTGTTCACCCTTGACTGATTATCTCTCAGATATGAACATTCTAGGTGAACTCCCATTTATGAGACTACCTTGCTCGGTTATTGGCCCCGGTTTCGGGGTGGTGCTTCGTATCTGTTAGTTCATATTAATAATTCTGTTAATTGTTATAATTAATTATTATTGATAATTGATAATTATAGCAAATAATTAACTGTGTTCTTCGCAGATTCCTACAGTTGGTACCTGAATTACTGATTAAGGTTAACAATATTTTGATGTCATAATTCATAATTGTCTGTGAACGGAGGGGTGGGCTCACAGAGAGACACTGGTTAGTATTGTGTGTAAAAAGAGTCTCACACTGATCATCTCCAAACGCTTTCTTGGTTCCCACAAGCTCAACTGACTGCGCCGCGGCCCGCTGTGCGCAAGGGCGCGAAGGCCCGTCCAACGCTGCTTGCAGCTTTAATTATTATTATTCTTTATTATTACGCCACTTTAACTCTAAATTTGACCCCCTAAACATGCTCAAAAACTCACCAAATTTGGCACGCACATCAGGAATGGTGAAAAATTTGATAAAATGTAAAAATTAAACCCCAAAGTGCCAAAATGTGCTCTCTAGCGCCACCTACGTATCTAAAACGGCCACCACGGCCCGTAGGAATGTCGTAGAGAGATCGAACCAAAACCCAATTATTCGTCTCATCAAGACCTACAAATCATACGCTGACACCCCTGACCTAAATCCAACAGGAAATCCGCCATGTCCATTTCAAAGTACCATTTTTTGCCAATTTTGGACCTTGAATAAACGCTATCTCCTCCTAGGGCGTTAATGGTATCGGCTTCAAACTTTAATACATGACTTATCACACTGTGTTGAGCAAAAGTTATTAAAAACTTTGTAATAACTCGAACGGTTTAGATTTAGTAAGCCCTGAAAGTTGGAGTGCGACATTACACCTTACAATGTAAACCAATGGGGAGGCAAATTCTGGGCATGGACTTTGTGCCAAACTGGGGCATCTGGCGTCTAAACTATAAGTCCCACCACTTTCAAACCTGTATCAATGGATTCGCGACGAAAATTCCTACAAAAAAATGATATTTTTATGTAGGATTTGGTCAAAGTTATGGGATTTATGAGGATTTTTCACAAGAAGATCAGTTTAAAATCTGTCCTTCCAACTGTGAGGGAGAGAGAGAGAATGGGAGGGGGGGGATGGGTAAAGTAAACATCTACTCCATTTCCAAGGATGCTTTGCGATTTTCACACCTCAGCAGGGAGCAGTCAACATCGGTCCCTCATTGGCGGAGACGCTCCTGCACAGCCATGACATCACCACCCCTTTATAAGCGAGCACGCCCGAAATACACGTCTTTCCCATGTCACTGAGCTCGGGGTAACTCCTGTTCCCCTGTGAGTTAGCTTGACTACCCCACGAACATGTTTTCCCCTCATCGAAGACTCCCCTCGTCGGACGAGACGAGACTTTTCCCGTGTTCACCCGAACACATTCCTGGAGCCGAGAGAGACCGCTGCTGCAACCAGCGTCCTCAAATTCCCCCGAGAAAGAGGAAATGAAGTTACTTACATTCCTTTTTTCCGCAGGTTTCACTTCACTCAGCTGGCCGACAGACCCGCTGATTCTCTCCGCTTTAACCTAAATAGCAATTCGGGACTCGGTGCTCCGTTTGGATCTAAACAGAGACCCGGGGTTAGCTGAGAGGCTAGCAGAGGCTAACTGGTTGTGCTTCTTTCGGTCATGCTGCAATTAACGCTCCGCTGCTGCCTGTTCTCCGCTTTAACCTAAATAACAAATCGGGACTCGGTGCTCCGTTTGGATCTAAACAGAGAGCCGGGGTTAGCTGAGTGGGTAGCAGAGGCTAACTGGTTGTGCTTCTTTCGGTCATGCTGCAGTTAACGCTCCGCTGCTGCCTGTTTGCTGCCTGTTCTCCGCTTTAACCTAAATAACAAATCGGGACTCGGTGCTCCGTTTGGATCTAAACAGAGAGCCGGGGTTAGCTGAGAGGCTAGCAGAGGCTAACTGGTTGTGCTTCTTTCGGTCATGCTGCAATTAACGCTCCGCTGCTGCCTGTTCTCGGCTTTAACCTAAATAACAAATCGGGACTCGGTGCTCCGTTTGGATCTAAACAGAGAGCCGGGGTTAGCTGAGAGGCTAGCAGAGGCTAACTGGTTGTGCTTCTTTCGGTCATGCTGCAGTTAACGCTCCGCTGCTGCCTGTTTGCTGCCTGTTAGTTGTGTTCACCACGCTAGACTATTTTGTGTTTGTCCCGCTCGGGACTACTGTGTTTGTGCTGCCGTGAGTGAGAAAGTAAACTGATTTGTCGATCTGAAACCAGACAACGTGCGTTACAGACTGCTGTCCGTACTTGCGCTCTCTGTGGAAAAAGAACCGCTTCTCTCTCTCTCACGATCGTTTTCCCTACTCCCTCTTGTGACTAACACTACACTCACGCGCGCACAGATACACGCACCGACATCGTTTTGCACATCTGATGGTCAGATAACGTCGGACAAAAGTGTCCAACCTGCAAGTGTCCAACCCTGTGCAAAGCTGTTTGTGTTTTGTTTGGTAGAATTAGATTTTAGAATAGCTATTTATTGAATGAAGCATTTGTTAACTTTGTTAATTTTGCTGAGTTTAATTAACACTGTTATATCTTTAAAGAGAAGTTCTTTAGTCATTATTGGTAACATATTGTGAAAAGTGGCTGATTGAAGGAGTCAGAGCTCGAATTCAACCCTTCTTTGTTCACCCTTGAATGATTATCTCTCAGATATTAACATTCTAGGTGAACTCCCATTTATGAGATTACCTTGTTCGGTTATTGGTCCCGGTTTCGGGATGGTGCTTCGTATTTGTTAGTTCATATTAATAATTCTGTTATTTGTTATAATTATTTATTATTGATAATTGATAATTATAGCAAATAATCAACTGTGTTCCTTGCAGATCCTACAGTTGGTGCCTGAATTATTGATTAAGGTTAACAATATTTTGATTTCATAATCCATAATTGTCTGTGAGCAGAGGGGTGGGCTCACAGAGAGACACTGGTTAGTATTATGTGTCAAAAGACTCTCACACTGATCATCTCCAAACGTTTTCTTGGTTCCCAGAAGCTTAGCTGACTGCGCTGCCGCCCGCTGTGCGCAAGGGCGCGAAGGCCCGTCCAACGCTGCTTGCAGCTTTAATTAGGGCCTGAGCCCAAAGGGCGAAGACCCTCTTGTTTTTCGTGTGTTTGTTTGTTTCTTATTAGGGCCTGAGCCCAAAGGGCGAAGACCCTCTTGTTTTTCGTGTGTTTGTTTGTTTCTTATTATTATTATTATTATTATTATTATTATTCTTTATTATTACGCCACTTTAACTCTAAATTTGACCCCCTAAACATGCTC